>NC_057798.1:96161006-96217062 GCF_018294505.1 Triticum aestivum
TTTTGAGCATTAGTAGTTGAACTTGTTAGATTTTCTATAAATAAGAAATTTAGCATAATTGACAAACATTATATGTTTTGAACTTTTTGAGCTTTAGTAGTTGAACTTGTCAGATTTTCTATAAATAAGAAATTTAGCATAATTGACAAACATTATATGTTTTGAACTTTTTGAGCTTTAGTAGTTGAACTTGTCAGTTTTTCTATAAATAAGAAATTTAGCATAATTGACAAACATTATATTTTTTGAACTTTTAGAGTTTTAGTAGTTGAACTTGAAAGTAATTTTTAATTCTGTTTTTTAAATTATGTACATTTAACAGATAGGCTATTAAGTTTTGTTCTTTTTAGAGGTTCATTGTTTTTGTATCATATTTTTTCCCTTTTTCTTGTAGAGGTTAATTGACAAAGATTTTTATTGTAGTTTATATTTCTTTGTCCCGCCCTCTGGTTTGTATACTTGGGCTTATTTGGTGGGGTGTTTTGTTGACGTGTAGGCTATTGGGCCGTTTTCCGGCCCAGATAGCTCGTCCGCGCGCCTGTGCAGTGCGTCATGCGCGTGCGCTCTGGGTTTAGTCCCACCTCGCTAGTCGAGGTGGCTCTGGACCTGTTTATAAGCGCAGCCGAGCTCACCAGTCGAACTCCTCTGAACACTTACCTGAGCGCTTATACACGGCACTCGCTCTCTTTCTTGACCTGTGGGCCCTGGTCGGCGGGTCCTGCGTTGTGCGGATTACTAGGGATTCGCCCACGGGCTCGAGTTCAGGTATCTAGCATTGTCAGGGCCTGCGCCTGACCTTGGGCGGTCAATTTTTTTGTTTTTTTTTGTTTGTTTGAATCTAGTACTTGACTCCTCCAGTAACTTGGACTGATACTTTTTGTTCTAGTTCTTGTCAGTTTTGTGTGAGTGTAATCTTTTTCATTTGAGTTTTTTGCCTTTCTTTTTTGTGTTTGTTTTTGTGATTATTCTCAAGTGTCTTCTGGTGTCATTTTTCAGAACTATGGTACTTGCGTGTAGACCGAGTTGTACCGATAGTGCGTTCATAGTAGCACTTACGGACTGATGCTTCTTTGTACTTTTTATTGTAGTAAGTATGTAATGTCCGATCAAGTGTACTAAGTTGTACTGACATGGAACACCGTTGTGTGATTAGTTGCATCATAACTAGTACTTTAGAGCAACGACAACGTTCCATTTAGAAACTACTTTCCAATTTTGAAATGATGGATTAACAACATACGAAGCTACCAAACCAAACTTATATAATGAGATAAGAAAAACATTTTACTTGATAACATAACTAAACTTGTTCAACCATGACAATCAGGACATAATCATACTGGTTCAACCAAACAAGAGCAAACTACTAACTTGAAACAACAAGATAAAAGGCAAGCACAAGCGGAAGTAAAATGAAGGCAGGCTCTGATGTATCTTCATCCCTAAAAGGGGCAATAGGCGTGGTCGTAGAAGTTTTCAGCCTCCCGCTGTTTGGCATATTCCGAACCATCTGTGATGTAGTCAATCATGAACCATGACTTGTACGCGGCGTACGCATCTACTCTTGCATACTCGATGAGGTTGTCTGATAGCTCGCTGGTCCCCCATAGTGTGTAGTCTTCCTACGTGTTGATCTTGTTCTGTAGAATGGGTGGATGACGTTGGCTGCAACATCAGTCAAGGAGTTGTACTCATTTCCGGTGTATGGAACTCTCCACTTGCGCTGAATGTCGATGAACTTGTTGGGGTTGATCTCCATACCGGACAACTTCAGCTTCTCTTTGTCGCTTTCAATGCTGAAACCGGCAAATGTGAACAACTTGTCATGCTGCAGCATGGCGGTCAGGAGCTTGGGCCTGCAAGGGCAGAGACATTTTGAATATTAGCATTACTTTGATGTTTGAATTATCCATTTTTGTTTTGTTTTACAAGCGATGAATCCATGAAGTAGTTGTTTATGTAGGATAAACAATGGATGAATGTACTTCAAAAACTAGTAAAGAAAGTTCTGAAATTAAATTAACTACATCATGTTATTCTTCTTGTTGGATTATACATAGTTTCAGTCAATGTTGTATGTTCTTCATTGGTACTAGTTTAGTCTACTTTTGTTGAAATAGGATAACACAGAACCAGTGCTTCACCAAGTCCTTAGTTTATTTTCTTAAGAAAATAACATTAGATCAAATTCAGAAAATACTTCACTACATCAAGTTCAGAAACATCTTTTTTAATACATTGAGTACATTGACTACTCTATTGTATCAACTACAGAAACTACACTAGTCGATCAACTTCAGAATTTAATCTTCCGCAAGATTTTCCAAATAGTAATCCAGTGCATCAGGTTCAAAAATACATTTATAGTATATCTACTTGAGAAAATGCAGTACTGCATCCACTTTTCACAAACCACACTAGTACATCTAGTTGGGAAACAAGTGTGATTAAATTTTCAGTATACAATACTAATAAAACAGATAAACCATATGCAGGGCAAATGAGTAGGATTGCTCACCATTTTGTGGCCGCTGCGATGTGGTACACCAAGCAGAGTTCGTCGACGCACAACTGCAGGACTGCTGCCATCTGGGGAGGTTTATCTTCGTTGGTGTAGTGCACACCAACACCGACGATCCTACAAAACCTGCCGCCAAGCTTCCTCCAGAGCCTGGAGATCACCTCGTCGGCCTTGTCTGGTTCGCTGATCCAGACGATCTCCAGCATCTCCTTGACGTGGAGCTCAACCCCTTTGAGCGTTCTGGTGTACTCGTGCTTCTCGCCGGGGACGTTAATGTCGACGAGGTTGCTCCTGTTGTCCGACGTCTCGGCATGATGACGCTTGGCGGACGGTTCCTCCGTCATGACCTTCCTCCGGCAACTGTGGGATTTTGAGAGAGACGCTGGAGGTTTGTGTGCAGTGGAAATGGAAGCGGCAATGGTGGTTTGTGGGAACGAGGGAGAAATATAAGAAAATGGGGTATTTTTGTAGTGCGCCGACGGTGGTGTGTGGGAGTCGGTTCGTCGGGGGCGTGTGTGTAGTGGTCGTGGGGGTCGCCGTTTGCAGTGCATCGTGGCAACCGCCCAGTGGGTGACGCGGGTGGTGGCGTGGAAGAACTAACCATCCAAGTTAAATGGTTTTTACTGTTGAACTGACTAGTCTTGTCAAGCTGTACGTATGACCTGCCAAATCCCACTTGCACGTCTCTGCGGTGGTGATGATGGCATTTTACTGTGGCACCGATTCGTATAGTCAAGTTGTACTTATCAGCTGCTTATCCCACTTGCACGTGTTAGCGTCGGTGTTGGTGGAGGTCTGAACTCTTGTACTGTCGTACTCGGACTGGTGATTGAAGTGTAATTGAACGTACCAAATACCAGCGAGACTATGTGTGGTGCTAATGTTTTTTTAAAACAATTTTTGTATTTTTTTAAAGGATTGTTTATATCAAGATAATCTGTGAGTATTTTTTACAGATAAATTAGATTTTCACCAGTACAGGATGTATCATATTCGCATTTTGCTTGAGGTAATTATTTTTATGTACTGATGGTCTTTCTGAATTGGGACTGGCAGGAGTAGGCATAGCTTTGTTTTTTCACAACGATTTTTTTTCAGTCGTTCACTGGTGTGTTTGTTATTACTATGCCTTTTGTACTACCGACTGAGAGTTATCAGTAATGATGTA
Source organism: Triticum aestivum (assembly GCF_018294505.1). Lineage (NCBI taxonomy): Eukaryota > Viridiplantae > Streptophyta > Magnoliopsida > Poales > Poaceae > Triticum > Triticum aestivum. The sequence continues at coordinate 96,164,696 of NC_057798.1, forward strand.
ATACAAGAGTTTAAATTTTTCCTTGACATTTTTTTTGCTGAGTTACTGGTTGACAGTAGCGTTTTGCGTCAGATATATCAAGATAAGTTTTTTCAAATTTATTTGTGACTGCATTCAAAAGGATTATCAAATGGTTTAAATAACAATATCACTGCTTCAATAGGCACATATCAGAAATTATATCAGTACTAATGTGTACTCTGCCTTGTACTGCCGACTGAGAGTTATCAGTACTGATGTTATACAATAGTTTAAAATTTTCCTTGACATATTTTTTCCTGAATTGCTGGTTCACAGTAGCGTTTTGCGTCGGATATATCCAGATATGTTTTTTCAAATGTATTTTGTGACTGCATTCAAAATGATTATAAAATGGTTTACATAATAATGTCGGGAACAAATCAGAAACTAAAAAAATAACTTTAGTTCTGACCGAGAAATCGACGATAAAGCTAAATAAGTTTTGGTAACGACAGTGTTTTGTGAAATGCTTCCTCATTGTGTGCTGATGCAACTGAGACTACAAGGTTATTTTTTAGTTGACACAGCAGGATAATCACTATGTATTGTTCAGTCTTGAGCTTCTCCTAACTGTCCCCGAATGTTGTGCCTTGCCGGCGCTCTTTCCAGGTTGAGCCTTGGCAGCTTCATCGTCAGTTTCAGTTTCCTCGCCCCCGACACTGTCATCTTCATTGTCTTCGTCTGATTGGCCGTCATTCTCATCAAACTCTTCTTCTTCATCGTCTTCATTTGATTGCTTGGAACCCTGCACCTTGCCCTGTTTATGTTCAGCTCCACTGACCTCCTTGCCCACTTTGCACGTGCGGGCATTATGTCCGTCAGTTCCGCCACACTTGCAGCAAGTGTAGCTGTTACGTGTGTTGTCTCCATTGGTAGAAAGCTGGGTGGCTCCAATCTGCTTGTTCTTGTTGACAGTGGCATCTGTGCGGAGTGGGCATGTGCGGTAGTTATGGTTGCTCACGATGTTGCAGAATCCGCATGCCCTTACCCCGAGGGGTTTGCCGTCCGGGCCAAATTCCACGCGCTTGATGGGGCGTGGTGGCTTTTTCGCTGCTGCTTTCGCAGCTTTCGCTGCTTGCGTCTTGCTCTTCCTCTCCTTTGTGTTTGAGAATATTGGGGGTTTAATCATCCTTTCCTGCTGCTGCTGGTAGGATGTGCTATTGTCATGTTGTTCGCCTACAGCACCATCGAGCTCATGATCTCGCATGTGAGTTTGTCAGTGCTCTTGAGTGTGCACACGGGCAAGCTCCGATTGCTGCTGCTCCTCTTCCTTGTTCTCAAACGGGTCAATAGCTCACATATGGTTCATCTCGAATAACATTGTAGCAATATCCTGCTCAATGGCTTCATTGTCCGCGACACCTCCATTTTCAGCAGAATGCATGGCGTCGAGTTCTTGTTCAAGTTTGTCCATGACGACCCGCGTCCTTGCCATTTGCTCTTGGCTTCTCAAGCTTTTTCTGTGCACCCTCATGTTCAGCGTCAGCAGTGAGCTTTCAATGCAGTATTGGGATGCCTTGTTTGACGCTACTGCCCTCAAGTCATTTCTGTCAAATGTTGGCTGGATGTTCGGGTGTTTGGTGTATCTCCTGAGTATGTATTTGTCTGGAACGCTTTCAGCCTTAATTGTTTGCATCATGCACAGGACATGGACGCAGAAAAGACCTGTATTTATTTTTGGAAGAGGTGCATGTTTTTTGTCATTTCATTCGAACAAAAACTTTGCAAAAAAACTAGTACAGTATGTAACATCTTTTTTGTAGTCCTTACCTGTGTGGTCCCATAGCCTGCACTCGCACTCATATGTTTCTCCCACGGGGTCTGCAACCACCTGGAACGCGTGCTGAGCCCACACAGACAGTTTTTGCGGGTGTTTGTAGCACACTAGGTACTTTGTGGGCTCTTCCGTCTCTGTCGCTGTGAAGAGAGTGCTCAGCTTTAGCCTATCTCTGATCTCGCTGTACACAGCTCGTGTGTACAGCTTTGCCATCTGGGTGTCAAACCCATAGAAGGTCAGTGTGTTTTGTTCCTTCTGCAGATGCAAGAATGATGACCAAATTGTTAGTTTTCTCGCAGGAAAAACTTCTAATAATTTTTTTACTTTAGTAAGCATGTAATTTTTTTGTCTTACGACAAGTGATAGAGCTATACCTGGTTGCCCATTGTCTCCTGGTTCTCTGTCTGCCTCCTGGTTTTGACACAGGAGTTTACCTGGCTGACAAACCGGTGTAGGTTATGTCTCTCATTTACGTAGTTCTTCTTGAGCACATAGTTCATGCTCTCACTTTGCTGTGTCGATGTCATTTTGGCGCAGAAAATTTCTTTGAAGTAGGCTGATATCCATTTCTCACGCTCGTTCCACATGCCCACCATTGTGGCATCATCATGGAGGTTGTACTTATCCATGAGTCTTTTTCAGGCATCCTCAAACTCAGTTGGCATGAGGGGCCAGTTGAGAATTGATGTGAATTCATCCTTAAAGTCGTCGTGCAGGAAATACAGGTACGCGAGGTGTTCCCTGTACTTCTTCATAATGTCCCAGCGGAATAGCTTATGTAATGTGTTCTTGAAAACATCTACGATCGCCAAAGCCATTGCCGGGCACTGGTCTGGTAATGAGAAAATAGACTCGGAGTGGTCAGCAGATGGTTCTGCATATATACCAATAGAACTGACACAACATTTTTATTGTATTACTTTCCTTTTCTTTTTTGGAAGGGGGGTGGTGGTTTGGGGTGGTTTTAGCGGGTGTACCTGTGAGGATGCCTGTAGGAGCCTTCCTTCTCATGCACCTTAGAAATGTCTCGAACAACCACTTGAATGAATCTGCATCCTCATCTCTTATCAGGGCAAAACAAAAAATTGTAGTCTGTAAGTGGTTGTTAGTTCTGACAAACACCCCAAGTGGCATATGGTACTTGTTGGTCTTATATGTTGTGTCAAACGTTACGCAGTCCCCGAAGTCCTGATACGCCCCTCGGCAGCTTGCGTTCGCCCAGAATATATTCTTAACTCTGTCGGACTCATCGAGTTGCATGTCACAGAAGAATTCCTTGTTTATAGCTTTCATCTCCCTAAAGAAGTTGATAGTCTTTAGGACATCGTCCACATCATCAATCCTTGAATTCTTTACTTTCCTGCATATTAAAAGTTCATTGAAAAATGCATGTTGAACTGGCGTCAGGTCATGCACTGCGTGATATGTTTGTATTGATAGAGGAAAAAATACGTAGTCGGTTTATGGGAGGAGAACAAGATTATACTTACAGGTTAATCAGGTCTTTGGCATTCATTTCGAGGAAGTAGCTACCAGGGTCATCACCGCCCAGAATGCTCATGATTTGCGCGTGTTCAATGCCTTTGAACTGCAGGTACTTGACGTACTCCAAGATTGTTTTGTCAAAGTTTTTGTGGGAGTGCAAGAAGACAAGCATTTCTGCGGTGAGCTGTAGCATGTGGTTGTGTTCCCAGACTATCTCTTTTACGACAAATGTTCCATCCTTTTCCTTCTTCAGCCTCATTTTAGCCCCGCAGTTAGTTTTGGCTATCGTCTTGTTACGCTGTCTATTTGCTTCAGACACCTTTGATTCATAAACTCCATGGCACGTGCAATAAAGGTAGGCTCTGGTCTTAAACTTGGGGCCTTCCCTGACAGCAAAACCAGTGTGCTTCGCATATACGTTGTAGAAGTTCTTACTTTCTTCGAATGTTTCAAACCTCATCTCTAGCCTTGGCAGAACATAAGCTTCAATGTCAGGTGGCTGCACACAACAATGACCAAACAAAAATGTTAGATGGGGTGGTCACAGCACCATGGTATGGACTGTGCTTTGTATTTTTTTTCTATATGGATACTTACATGTGTATAGCTCTGCGCTGCCTCTGGTGTTTGTTGTTCTCCCTGGTTTATGGGCGCCGATGGTGTCACCCTTGGCACATGCAGCAATGCATCTCTTGGAGGAAGCAATGATGATGAAGATCTCCGTCTCTCGTTGTACGGCCGTCTCTCCTCAGATTCATCGGGATGTTGCTCCTGTCTATATGGCTCATATATTGTACTTTTGAACCTGCTAGACTGGTCAAAATTTCTGTCTTTTTGACCTGGTCTTCCCATCGCAACTGCTTTTGCAGCACGGATGATTGATGTTGACGGAGCGACTGGTGGAAGCCTTCTTGCAACCCATCCACGACTTCCTGTCCTTGGCTTTTTGCATGCACTGGGGAAGGAAAACAATTGTTGTTGGTGATATTGTTGGCCTTGTTGCAACCCAGCAACGGCAAAGCTTGCATTCCCAGACATTGCTGTTTGCTGTATAGAAGGACCTGTCCGTGCTTCTGATGATTGCGGTGTATCTTCAAATCTGCTTGTACTGTTGAAATATCCAGGTGGTATTTCTGGTGTTACCCAACCAGGTGGTGCCCCATATCTGTTTTTCTCATGAAATGCTTGCTGCGTGCGCCGCCTTTCATGCTTCTGCAAACAACATTCAAAAGTTTTTGGGACTAATCTGGTTTCGTTTTCAGTCGAACTGATGAATGTTCATGTTCAAACATGGATGTACTGATGTACTGTTTTTTTGCACTGTTTTGTAAACTGGACATTCTCATGCATGACTTCTCTTTTGTTCTTCTATAACTTATGCAACTACACTAGAAGTACTCCTAGTTTATGTATCATTGAACTTACTGTGTAACTGTGGCACTCTCTTGTCACTATCTACCTGGACTGATGCACAACTTTAAGTTTTTTTAACTTGAACCGAAGCTAGCATATTAGATGCACTGACAGTAACCTCGACATGCTAATCTTGCATCAATGCATCTACATTACAAGTACTGCCAGTTTATGTATCATTAAACTTACTATGTAACAACTTTATAATTTTTTCCAGTAACAGTTTTTTTACTTGTTCGAACTGACGCAACTAGATGGCTTGTACTCTTAGAAATAACAGCATACAACTTTTTAGTGGTAGCTGAACCTTAGTACTATCTACTTGGACTGATGCACAAGTTTAATTTTTTTTACTTGAACTGAAGCTAGCATATTAGACGTACTGACAGTAATCTCGACATGCTAATCGTGCATCAAATGTCAGGGGTGTCAATGAACTGATGCTAGCATTTTGCAATGTACTGATGCGGCACACAATTTTGTACTCATGAACCTAATAGTGTAACATGTAGGCAGAGCATAGCAGCACTGATAAACTGATGAACTGATAAATTGACATAAACGTGGTACATATCTTCATTCAAACCCAGATCTCAAAAACTTGTGGTACTAGTAATTTGTGTGGGAAGGATTCATCACCTGCATCTTGTTGGATGTGACTCCATCTTCGTTTCGTTGGCGGCGTATTGGCAACAACTTGGAAGGTGGAGCCATTGTTGTTGGGGAGACAACCGTGCTTGTGGTGGAGCTCTGTCGACGAGGTCCGTCGAGGGGTGGCGCCCGGTGGCGGGGAGGCGCGCGGGGAAGCTCCTGCACCAGGCGGCGGGTAGGCGAGCGGGGAGGCTCCTGCACCAGACGGAGGGAGGCATGCGGGGAGGCTCCGGCGCCCAGCGGCAGGGAAGCGCGCGGGGAGGCTCCGCCGCCCGACAGCGGAGAGGTGCGCGGGGATGCTCCGGCGCCGGACGAGGCGACCGATGGTGGGGGCGGTCGGGCCGGCGGCATGGCTAGATGGCGGCGCGTCGGGGGGAGTGGTGGCTATAAATCGGGGGTCGGTGGTGCAAACTCGCCGTCGGCGGGTCACGGCGCCGCGGGCGCCCTCACTCCGGCTGCCGCCGTCGCTCGCTCGCCCGCGATGGCTACCTCCGGTGGTAGCAAGCGGGTCGGATTAGGGCTGGATCAGTCGTGGACGCGTTGGGACACCTAGGTGCCTGGGCACCTTGCCTAGAAACCGTTGGATCACACTAAGATGTGTGCACCTGTAATTAGTATTAGTACTAATTCATAAATGCATTAGGTTTTTATTAAGAAAGAATTATTGCTAATTATTGCTTGATATGGGCACTTAATACCCACCCAAATTAAGCCCATGCATGTCTCCTACGTCATGTAGCTGGGTATTTTTTTTGTATAATGGAGGTCGTATTTTTTTTATGTGCGCTCTTTTATTTTTCACTGAGTATCTAATAACTTGATTAAATTACTAGGTATATACATACATAACTCAAAATATCTTAGATATGTTTTTGTACTCGAAATATGTTAGGTATGTATTAGATACCCATACGCCACGTAGTCAAGCATATACATAGCCATATTTTACTTTAGGAACACACGTCGACTGGTTATGTACAATATTTTCCAAGCTTTTTTCGCACAGTCGGGTATACAGGTGTGCAGACACCTTGGGTATTTTCACTTTCATGAACTTGAAGTATATTATTTGATGTATAATATTTTCCTACATTTTTTCACATAACCGGGTATATACATCGACCGGCTATGTACAATATTTTCCTACCCTTTGTCAAGCCTTATATACGTCGACCGGGTGTTACAATATTTTCGTCGCTAGGTAATGTATAACCATATTGGATAGTTAGGAAACAAAAATAAAATATAGTTTGTCAACAAAAAAATTATTGTGTATATACATACCCGCGTACGTACATACTTTCGTTAGTAAGTATGATACCCATTTTAGATAATTAGGAAACAAAAAAAGTAATAGTTCAAAAAATAAATTACTGAATATATACGTACATGCATACGTATATAATTTCGTTGTAGGTATTAGATACCCGTATTAAATAGTTAGAAAACAAAAATACATGTATTATATACTTGCAGCAATTCGAACAAAATTAACATTGATACATTTTATTGTATGGCAAGTGTTGCATGCCTAATAGTTAGACCCAAAAATAAAATGTAAGCATGGAAAGTCTTGCATGAAGAATAATTAGAAAACAAATTAAATATATCACAATTTCCAAAACTAACAAGGTGCCCAGGCACCTAGGTGCCCCATCTATTATTTATATATATATATATATATATATATATATATAGGGAAAATCCATCCTACCACCTGGTGGTAGTTACCCCACATGTCTCATATACTATCATGTGGTACTATATATACTATTTTATTATTTTAAATATGTTCATATACTATATCTAAGATATTTCAAAGCAAGTTACATGAAAAAATTGCATATGAGCCCATAGTTTTTGTTATATTTGTAAAATACGTAGATATTTGTACGTAAAAATGAGCATACTAAAAAAATGGTACATACTACCTAAAAATTAGTATATATACTACATAATCATTGTTATATACTACATACTACACGTACATACTCCCGGTTCCGATAGATACTACATACAACATACAAAACCCAGGTGATGGTAACTACCACTGCTTGTAGGAAACATTTGTCCTACAACATACAAAATGGTTTCTGCACAACATCTCCATCATCATTATCAGTACATCCTACGCAGGTGAGTTAGGATGCACTTGATCCCAGGAAGGTATCTACTATCCTTCAAACCAGATGAATGCTTCAAACTAACAATAGTACATAATATCCAACAAAAGAGGGTCGCACTACAGCAACAGAATACATGACTCAGTCTAGATATCAGCAGAATCAAGTTGTGCATATTTCCTGTTGGCATGAACCATATCGCCGCATGTCGGGTTTGCAAAAGCCATCCATCGCATGGAAGCTTGATGCCTTTCACACACTGAAGATTATCTGGCAACAAGCTGTGTCGACGAATCCCTGGATATGGTGATTCATGAAACCCATGGTATGATGTGTAAACACAGTCCCCCCTCGTGAATGGAAGTTGCATAGCACGGTAATCATCACCGGTGATATGATCAATGATTGGTTGGATGATCGGATAATTGAGCCCGAGGAACAAGGAGTGGTTGCCGAGGCTGTAAACCCGCCTCCAGTTGAATACGCCTGGCCCAACAGAGCTGGGATCTTTCTCGAACACGAAGCAGCCATAGTCATCAATGTCACAAACGCCCCACGCATTGTACTGATGTGGTTTGATGTAATGGTTTGGTCAATTTGGTACGTGCGAATGAGCATCAAATGACCGACGTCAGCTGAACGAGCGATAAACCACCACCCATCGGCTGGTACGATTCCAGGTCCTGGAATCATGAAGGCCAGCGCATTTGCGTCTCTGCAGCAATTCAAATTGGAGATCAAAAGGACAAAAATAAACAATCATGTTCACAGTATGTGTGGAATTAAGATTATTATAATAGTGACACATATCATAGACAGAGAATTGCAATGCCGTGGTCATAATCATACCCCAAGTTAAAAAAATAAGCCAATGGCTATCATATTCTAGCAATATGTCATGGTTCAAACATCATGTAACAATGAGAGGAAAACAACTATGACAACGCCTACTCATATTCTACCATAGCACTTACTACTACTGTTCTCATATCAACTCAGCAATAACATGTGTTGTTATAAAAATCTTGTAAACGAGAGTAACATATAGCAATCATGATGTTATGCTCATAATATGTATTCTAACAATCATTAGATGCCAATTGTTCTCATATCAACTCTAACAATAACATGTGTGGTCATAAAAATCTAGGAAATGAGAGGAACATATAGCAATGATGTGGTTATAGACATGCTATGTATTCTAAATTTGTAAAAAATGAACAAGCAGTCGTATTCATAAGGTAAAGATGAGATGAGATAGAACAACTACACGATGATAGATTCCACCAGTGTAGGCAGCCAATCTGTGTGTCGACCGCGTAAACGATGCCATCATGCACTATAGCATCAGACAGAAATGTTGCCTCAACAGGATTGATGATGAGCCATAACCATGTATGGCGATCGGATTCCAGATATACTAATACCATGTTGAACAAGGCAATGAGCTTGTAATCCATGTAGTCTTCTGATGGTGTGGGCACTTCGCAGATTGCAACTTTCTGCAAACAGAGGTCGAGCCAAAAGCTTGACGCGTCTCGTGCGTAGTAGGCAGGAGTGTCCGGCGGGCCGCGAGGCTCGATGGCGGTGGTATCCAACAATGGAAGGGTGATCTCTCGCTGGGTGTAGATATCCACGAGACGCCACGGACTACCGGAGTGGTGGATGAGGACAATCCAGTTGGCCTTCATGCCCGCCCAGTAGTGGCCGCGCATGAAGGACAGGTGGACGGGTAGTGGTAGCATGTCGAGGGGCACCAAGGCAACCTCCGTAGGATCGTCAAGTCGGTGTCTGGGCCACCTGCGAGGATCGGGCATCAGCAAGCAGGGTGTCTTGAAAAGAGCCGGTCGGTTGCATACGAGTAGACGGTACAAAGACACCGAGCATGCGGCCAGACGGACGGTGCTGAGTAGGTCCATACGACTACAGATTTGCTCCAAGAGAACATCGGGGAGGGAATTCCAATCGCTGCTCTGCGTGTCAGTCAGTTCTGCCATTGGGGTTTTCGGTGCCTGCGAGCGAGCGGAGAAGTGGATTCGGGCGGGCGAGCGAAGAAGCTTGTCCTTGTGTGGCCGAGCAGTGAGCAGGGGGATATGGTACGCGCGAGCTACCAAGGAAGATGGCGTGGGTGGGCGAGCAGTGAGCGGGGGTAAATGGTGTGCGGCCGACGATGGGGAAGAGAGGAGGAAGAAGAAGAGAGGAGGAAGAAGAGTGGAAGACGGGGAAGAAAGTGCATTAAATCTCAATTCTACTAGTACTACTACCAGGATATACCGTCCTTCGGAGTGTAAATAATTACACCGATGACATGTGGGTCTACCACAAGAGGACCCATATGTCAGTTAATGGAGGACAGAGGTGCGTAGGCGTATTTGCGGAAGCGTGCTCTACTGGCAAACATGATGGCAGTACTGGGTAAGGCTGATTTAGTAACACCAACACGCTGGTTCAGCTTATTAATTACATGTCCCATCTGCTGCAGCGTGTATTGTCACTTCACAGCGAAGACTAGTTGAATAGTTCTCTCTGACCGAGATGGGGAATAATGGATCGCAAGGACTTCCTTTCTACAGTATCCCTATGCCTTGACGCTCACTTCACTCATTTTGCTCCGTACCTAGTCACTTGTTGAAATATGTAGAAAGACAAATACTCCGTATTTGGGAACAGAGGGAGGCTTTTACTCCATATTTGGGAACAGAGGGAGTATCACCATATGGAGGGAACAGAGGAAGCTTGAAATATGAACATGTCAATGGGAGGGAGTAAGCCCCATGCATGCATGCATGCATGCATGCAACATGCAACACTCACACATACACATGGATGAACGCAACACTCACGCACCCCATGCGGCACACATCACATGACGCAACACACACGCTCACGCTGAAGTGCTCAACCTACTCCCTACGTCCGTGAAAGACTGTACATTTAGAGATTTACACATTGACTAGGGCATAATTAACGCCCAAAAGTATCAGACTTATGTGTCCATGCGACCATTGAGAGAAGAAGATTAAATGAAGGCCGTTGCATGCTGTAATTAAGGATAGACATGTAGCCTATAACTACAGCACAAGTTGGTGCATTAGTCAATCAATATCAATTTAGATTAAAGGCTAAATGCATTGGATGTGTAGATGTACATCATGTACTACACTCTTTGTTTTAGGCTGGCCATAGTGGGGGTAACATAACTAGTATCATGTACTTGGGACTCGCAAACATGCTTATGTGGCAAACAATTAAAGAAGAGAGAGAGGGTAGTAGTAACATAGGTAGATACCGTAACACAATAAATGTTATGCTACTACTCCCTCCTTTTCGGTTTATAGGGCTCAATTCAAAAATCTCACCAATCAAGGTAGATGGTGAGTGGTGGAATACTTTTTGTAGTTTTGCAAAAGCACCTAATTATTGCTCTTGTTTTCCTCAAAAAATTATGGTGGTGTTTGGTTCTCTAGTCCTAGGACTTTTTCTAGTCCCTAGGACTTTTTGAAAAAGACTCTCAAGGAGGTGCTTCTAAGGACTTTTAGCAAAAAGTCTCAAAAAAGTTCCACCTTGTTTGGTTTGCTAGGGACTTTTTCTAGTCCCAACACAAAAAAGCCCCTGGAAGCAAACACCCCCTATGTTTATCAATGCATTAATTGTAATGCATGCATGCATAAAGTAGATGCATTGGTCAATTTTCTCTTAATACTTGCATGCAATGATTTAATGCACCTTGGAATCTGAACATGTGATGGAAAACAACCAAATTGAGCCTTATAAAATGGAAAAACTAAAATTCTGAGATAAGCCCTATAAACCGGAAAGGAGGGAGTATGTGTCATGCATGGCAATAAATGAGACCATCTATGATACTACTTTATGATACTATGCACTATAGATGTAGTATCATACACTAGTATCATATGCATGATACTAGTATATGTTACTCTCCACTATGACCAGCCTTATAGCCGATGTACACTCTTTGTTGGAAGACCGAGGGAGTACAAGTGCATGCACTCACATACACAGCCAGGGCGGTTCGCGTGCAAGGGTTGGACTCGTGTCGTGCCTGCGTAAAGTTTTGTTTAACTGATTTCTTTGCTCTGCCAACTGACAGGTGAGACCGAGAAACTAGGTGACAATTTAACCAGTCAACAAAGTGCCACGTCGACTATGTGGCCGGTCAGTAGGGTGCAATACGGTGCTCTATGATGAGCTAGTGATCGTACAATCACAGCAAAACTATATATAGTGATCGTAAAGAGCGTATTGTTACATAAGTTGACCGCCAGTGTATTTTTCTCGTTTCAAATTAAGCCATATTAATCGGAAGGATGCAGTATGGACTACTACTAGTACTAGTACTGCTTTGATGTGTCCTGTCAACTCGCCGAATGAGGAGAAGCTTGCTTACTACGCCTCTCCCTCGCCCACGCGCGCGGTGGTTCACAGGACGAGGAGAGGGTTTTGACTACAGCGCCCTCTCCCTCTCCCTCGCCCTCGCCCTCACCCTCGCGGTGGACGTGCAACAGTTCAATCAGTGTCAGATTGCCAGAAGCATATTGTACTGTAGTATCATCATTGTTGGACCTTCCAAAGAGGCGAAGAGCCAAGTGCAAGGTTCACACGAGTACGAACTGTTGAACCTCCCGAAGAGGCAAAGAGCCAAGCGCAAGGTTTTATAGGAGTTGTCGTCCTAGTAGGAGTGTACTACAACTATAGCGAACGATGCTACTGTATGATGCCGCCATGTCACGTATATCCAAAGCTGTGCCACCTTTTTTCTCAAAGAGCATGTTGGAGCCCGTGCAACAACCACACAAGTTGCACGTACACATAACACATTTACTAGTAATAAATTCTAAAGGACAAATGCCAGTATGCCACACGAGTTCATCTCCAATTCATGTGATAAATTTGTGCAAGACTAGTCCACATATATTCACAGCGCTACTGTTCGCAATTACCGTACTCCACTTACACGTTATAGATGGGCTACATGTCCTCCTCCAGGTTCCAGTCCCAGGTGTTCTTCATGGATGGCACGATCCATAGCAGTGGTCAACGGGAATCATTGTCGCAGCTTTCTAGTCCGGTTCCACACGATGGAGACTCATCCAAGCTGAAGCGGCATAAATCAGGGATAGCGTGTCCCAGCATGTCGTTCATTCGGCGGTGCGCAATGAAGACACAACCATGCTTCATGAACGGCAGGCCTTCCCTGTCGTGCACGGAAGGTGGCATCCGCTTCACAATGGGATAGTTGTCCCCGATGAAAAGCGAGTACTCTCTAAGAGTGTTCCTCGGCACCCACGTAGCATCATGGGGGTCGAACTCGGCGTTGTTCATCTGGTACATGCGGCATCCCAGATCTGGACACATGGTAACGTACATAGTCAAGGTCCATGCATAATAATGTTTTGCTCAAATATGGCGGTCAGTAATACTATGCAGCAAATAGTACTACTCCGGTATAGAGGAAGTAAAATAACCGGCTTATTATATATAGCCACTCTTGGCTACATGGATGAGATAGTAAGACATGGAAAAACAAAAATGGTGGCAGCTAGTGGGTTCAAGTCTTCAAGGGCCTAGCTAGCTATACGCGTCCTCCAAGGCAAAAAGTAGTCCTACTAGTACTAGTAAGTACTAGTACAACAATGGAAGAGAAGGCGAGAGGGTTAAAAATGGAATACCTGGGTAGATGGTGACGGTCCGATCGTGGTAGATTGTGTGACCATGTTGCACATCAGTGGTACCATGGGTAACGACTGCTAAGATAGTTGATCCCAATATGCCAAAGTCAGCTACAAGGTTCCAGGTTAGACCGAATCCAGGATCAGTGATCTTATTTTGACCGAGGGATGACTGATCCCTGCAAAATAATGGAGTACCGTTAGGGATGCAAATGATCGTTTGTGCATTCCGTTTGTAATCTCCCGTACCGTAGGATGGCAACCAGATGAAACAAGTCCCTTGGCTTGTCGCCGCGAAGATGCGGCCTAGATGGCGCATGACGTCGTCGAACGTGTAGGGGTACAAATCTGCCACCGCCAGCATGCGCCAGCCTCTGCCGTTACAGCCTCTTGCATTGATGGCAATCCTTATGTCGAACACCACGATGAGATAGTAATCGTCGTAGCCGCGTCACTTTGTCGGCGGGTCCGCAATTGCTATCTTCTTCAATCTCATGTAGGCATCATCATACATATTCAAGCCCAGCCAGTCCGGAAGGCCGATCCCAATGGTGGAGAAGGGGTCTACCAGAACGGCCGCACTTCTATGGATGTTGTAGAAAATGATGGTGGTATCAGACCGGAGGTATGCAAGCCAATCTTCATTGGCACCGACCCAGATCTATATGTAAGACGGTGGGCAGCAGAGAAATTACGGGATGGAAATGGAATAACTAAGTACTACATGATCAAACTCCATTACTGACCTGCTCATCGGACAAAATCCGACTACCTCGCAACATTGCAACTCTAGCGGAGTCAACGTGCAACCATGGCCAGGGAGCGGTGGACTATTCGAAGGATTGTCCCATAGAAGAACCTTCTCCTCAAGGACGCATGAAAGACCAACAAGCATGGCCTTTTCCCAAGCATGTTTAAGCAGCGTCTTGAAAAAGTTGGTGCAGGAAGCACCGAGTCTTGCGGCGGTGAGGACGTCGGAGCAGCGTGCGATTTCTCCCAGAGGATCGCCGTCCAAGGTCTCCTAGCCCCGACGAGGAGGAGAACCGCCTGGCGAATCCATGGGAGCAGCGACGAACTGCTTTCTCTTTGGGGGAAGGGGAACTGGCGAGGAGGAGATAAGAGCGTAGTAACCGTAGGGCCTCGTCCCTTCCAAATGTAGATCGTTCCTCAGCGAAGGGGTGAGGCTATTATTTACTACTAGTACTAGCATTATGGAATGTTATGGGATTTCATTATACTGTAAATAATAGCACTAATAAGAAATTTTTGGCACTAGGTATTAGTTTTTGGCGTGGATTAAGAAATTTTGGGTATGTTTTTGCCATTTTTTGTACACGCCAACTAGTGTCAAAAAACGTCTTACATTATGTGACGGAGGAGTACGTACTCGTACTGTAGCAGTACTAGTACTACTTTTCTCAACTAGTAGTGCGATGTACTGTACTTCTTGTCTAGTTCTAGTATAGTGCACCAGTTTTGAACTCTTGAATCTCAGGGCCAAGGAGCTACAGTTGGAAGTGGAGGGTACTACTGTTCTCTAGAACCATCGCTTTACTATCAATGCATGGAAAGTACACCTGCGTAGTGGCCTAGTGTGTACTCCCGGTGCTCTATTTAGCCGCTCCTCTCACATAGCTGGCCTACTCAGCCGCTCCTCTCATGCACACACTAGCAGCCTGTTTATCAGCGACGGTTACCGCGGGGGCAAAACATTTGAGTTATTTGATACAACGAGACTAGGCTTTTCGCTTCCATTTGTGGAGGTGTAATGGATCTCGTCGAACTTTGTCAGTAGTTCCTTTTTTATGAAGAGATGCAGCAAAGCTTTTGCCTCCGTTTAAAAAAACACGTAAATAGGAATTTCTTTTATAGTAGAGCCGATAATGGAGTGAAGTCCATGCGTGCAACGCCACAAGCTACAGAGTAGTAGTAGAGCACTTTACGTGCAGAGCCATATTGCACAGTTCCCAATGCCCCGCCAGGCTTTTCCGGCTCCTCGGGCTTAATTGGGAGGCGCTAGTTTAAATATGCTACTAGCTGATGAGGAAGCTGCAAGCGAGGTGCGGCTAGGGCAAGCACGCGAGCCACGGGATGCTGGGAAGGAAAACCCGTTCACGTGGCTAGGCTATCCAGTCCACCTAGATTGTGGGGCCGCATGTCCATTTGACTTCAAAACTCAAACTACCTGTGTAAAATATTGGCTCGCAGCAAAGTGTAGTAGTACTATTTAAAAAAAGGCCGCCGTGTGTTCGGCCGGGATCGAACCCACAAAACGAGGTATACACTCCCGCGACCACTAGTAGTACTCGTTGGAGTACAACGCAACCTAGAATCGCCTTTTGTCGCTAGTAGTACATACATTGTTCCTTACAAGAAACCCCTATACGGCAAGAAACCACTAAAATGCCAAGAAACTACTACCACTTGCATACGTGGCAGACTTAAGATAAGACTACCTTATCAACCATTGTACATGCTCTTACCAACAAAAATCCTCGAGTGACCTCCTACCTCCGGCCCGTCCACCTAGTCATCCTCGGCCATGGGACGCAGCTACCGCCGCCGACAGAAGGCGAGGTCAAAACCGCCGGTGGTGCAGAGACCATGTTGCGGCAGCCCAGATGCCTGCTTCGTCCGGCGCTCACGGCAGCTAGCTAGCCAAGATAGCTCCGTCCAGCTGCTTGTCTCCAAGGTTTGCTAGCTAGATTGGCACAGTAGCGTGGCGGCTTGCTCGCGCGCATCGCGCTAAGGCCAGCCATCTGGCTCGAGCGAAGGCCAGCGCGGCGGCTTGCTTGCTCGTGAGTCACGCTCGGGCCAGCCTGCCAACCCGTGTGGAGGCCAGCGCGGCGTCCGGCCAGTCCGGCGGAGCGGCGGCCAACTCGCTCATCACCGGCGCCACCGACAAACACGCATCAATACTGTTTAAAGTAATGTTCAGGAAAAATAATGATTTGAGGGGGAATAACAGGATAGAAGGTCAGATGTGGGTCCCTCGTGTCAACGGTCAAACAAAATGTGTTGGTTTAAGCTGCCTCGTCAGCACGGACGTGTGGGCCAACCCTGTCATAAATGGGTTTAAACGAACCTAATTGGTAGGAGTACTAGGTAGTAGTTTTTGGCGTGGATTAAGAAATTTTGGGTATGTTTTTGCTATTTTTTGTATAATAGATTCTTCCTAGGGCTAGTTGAAAGTGGTAGTTTTTTGTTAAATACTCTACATATTGTAAGTAGGAGTGAAAGTTAAGCTTTGGAAGCCAATAAGCAAGGCTAGTTACATAGCGCATATGTGTACATGATTGAAAGTAAATATCAACCATGAGTGACTAATATCTTGATGGAAAACTCGAAACTATGGAATACTAGGAAAAAATGCATGGTTGGAAATACTAGCAATGTTCATGTCCGTTGCAACGAATCATAATTAGAATAATAGTTATTCACAAACTTGGTACAAAACACTCTAATTTTGATATACATATGTCACTAGAGATATATTATGTTTCAATTAGAATATATTCCTTGGGCTGTGTTGGTGAGGTCAGGGAGGGATGTGGTTGGTTTTAAGATACTAATTATGGGTTTTTCTACAAATTGGTAGACAAGTGGGATGTTGGTGAGAAAAGGCAACAACTTACCTCACTATCATTAGATGTAGATCTAATGGTCAGAAACGACGGATGGCAGACACACCAGCATCACCAACTTAGTCTTGTTTAGGAGTACTAGCAAGATCCGTGCATTGCACGGAACATCAAGATGCATTTTTTTATAAAACACTTGTTGTGATTGACCCTTGCAGGAGTAATCCCATGTGTAAAAACTAATGATATCTCGAGAAATATGAGATAAGGTGAAGAGGAGTGGGGTGTGGTGGTGGTTGGTGGGGGACTGAGCGGAGGCATGGGGATTGATGACGCCGGCAGCGGACACCAGGCCAGTTTGTTCCAGAGGCTTCCTTTCTTAATTTCTCAACAATGAGGTTTGTTGGAGATAAGGATGAACGAGGGAAGGCCTTGTCTGCAAATGTGGAGAGGGGTGCGGGTATCTTTTAGTTTAATTTCCATCCGTCAGATATAGATCGGACGGTCTATATTGCAAGATGGCACACGTACCATCATGACCAACTCGGTTTTTTATAAGAGAAGAAATATAAGTATGGAGATACAAACGTATTATCGATACTTACTTCCATAAACTAGCATCTACATTCTATTCAACGCCTCGGCATGTAAGGGCCTTAGCACAATGACTTCTCGACTGTGTAAAACAAAGATTTTCCCGTCGCCGACAAGGAGTGGGTGACGGCGGCGCGCTTTTTGGCTTGGTCTAGTCCTAGTAGTCATACTAGGTGGTCTAAGCACGTGTAGATTTATTCTTTTTCACATCTCGTGTTCGCCGTACTGCCACGACTGTTGACGAATAGACGGTAATTTATTCACGGGGAAACCCTTGTTGAGCGTGTTTGCGAGAGAGAGAGACAGTGTGCGTGTGTGATATGTTAGAGACTGAGGCAATGATAACTGATTCTTTGTGTCTATGTGTGTGGAGGATAGAGAAAGACATGTACATGGGGGCTTTGTGTTGTGTAACGTGGAGACACATATACATAATTAGAGAGTGAGTGTGTGAGATATACATGCAGACATGGGGAGAGATGAGGATCCAGATAAACGGGTGTTTGTGCGTGTCTATGTGTGTTTGTGCACGCGTTTGTGTGTGAGAGGGAGAGAGTGTATGTAGAGTAGAGAGACCACTGATGATGTAAACCTAGTATAAGGGAAGGGGGAATGGTGTGACATGTGTAGTAGCGGGATAGCACGGGTGCGGGCGGGGGGAGCAGACTATTTGGAAGAGACATCAAGTGTGTGTGTGGTAGAGGGGTGTGAGAGCGAGAGAAAGAGAGAGCTAGCGACGGAGAGAGATGGAGAGGAAGAGAGGGGGAGAGAGGGGTCGTTTGTGTCCATAAATGGCGTATAGATAGGGAGACAATGTTGATGTTGTACGAAATTGGCCTATGAACAGAGACGCAAGGGAAGCGAGTCATCATGTGTGTGATAGGGACTTCATGAGAGATCTAGAATAGATGGTGTAGAGAACAATGTGCGAAATCGAGAACGATTATACATTAGGGAGCTATGCAAAGAGTCACGACATATATGTATACAAGGAAGGAGCTGGGGCGGGTCCGCATGTGGGAGAGATAGAAAGAGGAGAGTGGTGCACAAGGAGACAAAGTGTTCTTGTTTGCTGTGGGGGTGGTGTGTGAAGTGAGTGCGCGAGAACCACATAACTAGGGAGATAGATGTTTGGGGGCGACGTTTTGTGTGTATGGGAAATATACACTCTACATAGTGTGTGTGCTTGGGTAAGAGAGATAGCGGGAGACCTAGAGAGTGAGGGAAGAGATGTGTGCATGCCCGAGAGACAATGTGATAGAGACCTATGTTGGGGTCCGGACTTTAGAAGATAGAGGGGTGTTGATGTGCTCGTGTGTTGGTGTTTGGGGGAGAGAACGACTTCTCTATGTGTGTGTGTGTGTGTGTGGTGGTGGGGGGGCGTTGACTTCAGATAAAGAGTGAGGTGTCTATATTTGAGCGACTTTAGCGTAATTGAGATATTGTGCACTCATGGTTGATCATTTTGTTTCACAGTTTGTACTATGAGATAACGATAATTTTGAACATGCGTGATATACCTTTATGTACCAGAATTACAAACCTAAGATTGGAATTTTGGAATTCTACTCCATCATTAGCTTTTGTAATTCATTTAAACAGAGGTACATTTTTTAAGCCGGGATTTCGTGATTTCAAATTCATATATCAAACCTAGATATATACACATACGGGCATGTTCAAACTTTATAATCATCCACTTTATTCATACACATACACATTTTTGCTTTTGTCATCATATTTAGGATAAACACATTTGGAATTTCATTTGAATTGGACCGTATGATGGTATTTGATTGTAGTAGCTCAATGATCCATATT
This sequence comes from Triticum aestivum, assembly GCF_018294505.1. NCBI lineage: Eukaryota > Viridiplantae > Streptophyta > Magnoliopsida > Poales > Poaceae > Triticum > Triticum aestivum. Next base: position 96,183,855 of record NC_057798.1, read on the forward strand.
TGAATTGAATGGACAATCTAAGTTTCGAGTTGGAGACATTGATTTTCAAAACATGCACATTTTTTTGCTTGCAAAACAAACAAATTGTTGGCCATGATATCATAGTCGACCGTACGAGAGCAAAATACTTATAATTTTAGGCGCCAAAAGCTTTCAAACTTCCCGCTCACATCGAAATATCACGCGCCCGAAAGTTTAGCCCTGCGATATTTCTGTTTTACCCCTGCCAAATGAACGGAAAAGGGCTGCTTTGGTAACTCCATTGTTTTCCCCTCTTTTCCCCCAACATTCTTCCCCAAAGCCCCTCCCCTTCCCCTCCCCGGCCCCCCCAACCATGGCAAGCCGCTGAATCTAGTCCTCCACCGCAGCGGTGGACCTCACACCCTGCCAGATCTACCTTCCGCACCTTGGAACCCCCAACTGCCAACTCACCACTTCACCGGAGCCGCTTCAGCGACTGGCTTGTCCATCGCTCCAGATCTCCTTGACCGCCATCATGGTCCACCGCACCGGATTTGCTTAACTGGCGCCCTCGTCCACCACAGCGTAGGCCCTTCACTGACTCCCTCGTCCGCCCCTTTGCTGGCCCTTCATACAAGCCCTCGTCCGCCGCAACAGATCCGCCTCACCGAAAGCACTGTACAACACGCCCACCGAAGCCTTTGTCCACTGCACCGGACCCGCTCCACGGACGCCATATTCAACTCCACCGACCCTGCTTTACCGACGCCGCGACCTCATTAGGTTATTTCGATTTGTATTCCTTCGTTTTTTTCTCTTTATCGTGCAACTGTTCACTTACCACAGATGAGCTTTCTTGTATGTCGACAGGCGCCGCAACCGTAGCACCGGAGCCGCTTCAGCGGCGGTGACAGCCGGCCCAAACTCAACTGCAATACGAGCACCATCGACGATCCTTAGCTATCAAGTATGACAACGATACCCATACGCCGCCGAGAATCAGGTACTATTATCCAACGGCCGGCGCCTACGTTCACTTTCCTAGCATAAGCACCGCACCTTTGAATTTTCTTCAGGGCATCATTCAGTTTCATGAGACGTGTTATTCTGCTTGCACCTATAGGGCCATACTTCTGGCAGTGAACATGTTACATGTGCTAAATTACATACCAGTGCACATATAGTTAATATGCTTTAGTTTTGTTCTGATGCCACCTGTTGGTTCCATCAGACTGCTTAATGTTCTCTATGCTTAATTACACATCAGCAAACTAGCATGTGGTTCCGCTGCTTTTTGTTTGTTTTACCCTACATTTTCTGATGCTAGCTATTACATCACTGCTTCGAGCCTCTGTTCATTACTTGTTTGTGTGTTCTTGATCTTACCAAGTTGCATGACTAATTTGATGTTTCTATTAATTATGGAGCTGCCAACCCCATCAAGCAAAATATTCGTTCTTTTGGGGCTGGCACCTTGAACAAGCATAAAAATAGAGGGAAGTAGATATATTGTCGTGTATGCACACACCCTTCTTTCATTAGCTTAGATGAACCATTGATGATCAATTCGGACCAGTGCATGTGATTAAAATTAATTTTACCTAAATAGAGGGTGCAGAATAAACTACAACAACTAGATTTGCAACCACGGGATGCTGACGATATCTTCAAAGAACATTGCAATAGCAGCGAGGCTTCACAGCAACATATGGTAAGCCAGTGTGTTTTAGTACATGTGAAATGTAATGCGAGTGGGGTGCTTTCTTGGCTTGTGCCCTCAACCTGTAATCCTATCGAATTACAAATAGTTCAGTTGTCTGCTTTGCTGTATTGCTTGATTCAAATGCTTGTTTGTTGTTACGCTATACCTGAGTTGGCCAATATATCAGCAGTGCCTGCTGTACTATCGTAAAGAAATGCATGCCTATTTTATTTGAGTCCTTAACTTTTCCTCTCAACTTCATCACAAGATTGTCTTTGTAGTTTATATGAGGCCACACTGTTAAGTGCTTTCTCAGATTATTTCAACTGCTTAGATGCCTTGGCAACTTAAATATAGCGGTGGTACACTCCCTTCAACTAGGGATGTCAACTGGGTCCCGTTTAATCCTGATTAAAGTCCACTAGTGGTATGATAGTTCAAAAAAGTTTTTGTTTTTTGAGGAAAATGAACTAGGGAGGTAGCAAAAACTAACTAGATGGGACTGGCGGATGTTGTTTATTTGCCACTTACATCCCTAGTTTCATCTTACCATTTTAATTTATTTTCGGCTGATGCTGCTTCGAACCATTTAAATATAGTTTGACATGCTTGGCAATAATTCGTCCATCGTTTACCATGTAAGCTTACTGCCTGGATCATACAATAACTATCTCTTACTTATGTCCAACGGAAACCTTTCAGGATGCCGTTCACACTAGGACACAATGTACAACCCCAGAATCTATTTGTGGAAGCAGTGCGCCATCCATGTTACCAGATGGTAGCAGTTCAGAGGCAACACCGCCGGAGAGCAGTCTGAACACAGATATTATAGTGCTTGAGGCTCTACTAGAGGCAGAAAGAGATGGTGTGGCTGCCATGAATGAGGTAATCTTTATCTTGAGGCTGGAAATTACGGAATTAGCAGCACGCATTATGCAAGCAACCCAAGAATTGGAGGAAGTAAGAATGTTGCATTTGAAGACGGAGGAGGTCCTGCTGTTTCTTCTATCTGAAGCCCAAGGTAATCCCGGTTCTTCTTTAGATACCAGTTGAAATTGTCATTAGATTATTGTACTTGCATGTTGTGTCATGTCTCTGAATGGATTATGTTGCAAGACCCCCTATGTTGTCCATGTGTTGTAATGATCCGGATTTTTTAGGCGAGGTAATCCTCAGTACTTGTATGATTGACATAAGGTGAACTATTTTTCGTGTGAGCATATTGTATTGGATGAAATAACTGTTTGACTCAGAGTGTATCCAACCTACTGAATTCGAAGATCATGACATTTCTAAATCATAATCATATATAAAGGTGGATTAAATCTTTGTTGTGGTTTTGAAGAAATAAATAACAAAACGTATAATTATTTATGGATATTCGTAATCGAATACAAATTGGATTTGAATTTAGTTTGCCAGGGCCCAGTGCAAACGTGAATGCCAATTCTCCTAAGTTTTGAACGAAGGGGCTAAACACCCACTATAATTTCTGGGCTGCCCGAAGCAAGTGTTTGTGAGATGGAAATTACTGTCTACCTCTGACACTTGACATCCTTATCGACCGGATTTACACTGCTGTCGATAGGGGTAGACTAGTAACTTCAATCAGACGTGACACGACGGCCTCTGAGCCCATTCAGACACGGTGGGCGCCAAACGTGGGCGGCAAAACACATTTGATTCAAGCTCGTTCGAAAGACATGTGTCTCTTCCTCCATTTCCCCATTCATACACGGTGGGCGGCAAAACAAACTCTCCTCATCTGAAATCGATGTAGGCTAATATTTTAAATAGGGGCAGATGTGCAACTAACATCAGACGTGACACAACCGCCCTACTTGTCAGCCCCGTTCATACACCGTGGGCGCCAACCGTGGGCGGCAAAACACCCTCTCCTCGCCCGAAATAGTTACCGGCAAATATTTTGGAGATGCGAGATTACCGTCCTATCCCCAACCGACGCGATGTCTGAAATTTTAAATGGGGGATAAATTCGTAACTTTCCCCCATTTCAGAGAAGCGCGTCCCAAAGTTTGAGATCCCCCCTCCCCTTCATTTCCCTATTCATACACCATCGGCGGCATGACAACCTCCGCACTGCAGCCAGCCTCCTCCGTCTGCCACCCCATCCTCCACCTTGCCGGAGCCGCTACCCCTACCCCGTCGTCCACTGCAAGAGATGTACGTCTCTCATCCACGGTGCTGGACCAGGATCCTTCCATCGTCCACCTTGCCGTTGCCGCTCCTACAACCGCCTCGTCCACAGCAGCAGGGTATATCCCCCGACCCGGTCGTCTGCCATCTAAAGTCTTCTTCCCCGCCACCGACAGCCATCGCACCCGTAGCACCCTCAACGTATCAGCATAGGCCTACACGACGTGGCAAGAGAGGTGGTACTCTTCCATATGTGCTTAAGTTATTGATCTCACCCGCAAAATAGATCATAATTTGTTTACTGTACTTTTCTTGTCCGTACCAATTTGTAGTGGCTAGTTGAAAGCAAACATTGGTTGCGAAGTAGCTTTGTCCGGTTTACACCTTCAGATCCGCCATGGCACGGGCATTATACTCGTAAAGCTTATGGTTTCCCCCCTTTATATTCACTACCATCATCGTAGGTGCTTCGTGTCGTGCTAGCACTGCTCCTCAAGACCTCAACCCAAAGCTTACATGTTGAAATACAAATCTGATATGATGCTCATATCACTAAAACAGAGAATGTTTAATTGGTCACCTAATGTTCCTATATTCGTTTTGAAAAGCATGTGCGCCACCCACTGGTCCAGCTAGTTCCACTTTCCTAATTTTTCTCTTGATTCTTAGGGTTTTCCCCTTTTATCTACTATACTATGAAATGCGTAGGTGCTTTTTGTCGTACTAGCATTACTCCACCCTTCAAGATAAACAACACGCACTCAGAATTCAAAAGCTTAGTTGTTCAAATATGATTGTGATATGATACTGATATTAGTTAATCGACACATTTAATTGGTTAGCTAAAGGTCCCACTTGCGTTCCCAAATGCATGTCGCGACATATAGAGAGACAGCATAATTGCATTTCTTTGTCACTTGTTGACCGTACTTTCTTGTCCATACCAAATCTTAGTTGTTATTTCAAAGCAAACATGGGTTGCTAACTACCCTTTGCGCGGTTTGCAACTTCAGATCTGCCATCCCACTGCCACGGTCAACACTATACTCGTCATGCTTATGTTTTCCCCCATTTTATGATGACCACAATCAGCCTACGTGGTTCGTATCGTAATAGCACTGCTCCACCCATTGAGCTAAACAAGCTTAGTTGTACAAATTCATATCTGATATCATTGCTGATATTAGTAAAACTGAGAGATGTTTAATTGGTTAGCTAAATGTTCCTAATTTAGTTTTGAAATGCATGTGAGACACATATGGAGAGACCGGAAAGATAGTATTTCTCTGTGCGCTCTGGTTCATCATGGGTGGCCAACCGACATTGTATTGAAAGAGTTGTAATATCTTCAATCTGCTTGCTCTTCTGCTCTTCTTTAAGATGATACTCTTCTCTTGCGGTCGTCTGGTCAGGTCGAGTTGTTCTCCCTTAGTATATTTTGAATCTATCAGGTCAGGTCGACTTGTTCTTCTTTACTATATGTTGAAGCTATCATCTGCAAAGTTTCATCACTTCTGGAGCTCTCATACTTTGAGTAGTAGGCCACATTATATTAATGCACACAACAAATTACAGCATGCATGGCATCTTTTAAAAGAATTGCAGAGATAGCAGAAAGGGGTTTACAAGGAGGCAGTATTGGATTAGAATCACTTCTGCATTACAAAGAAAATATCACTTGTTTTTATGTTTTCATGCATGTCAGATATTAAACATTATCAAAATGAATATGAGAATAGGCGCACGAGAGGAATATTGTGGAACGATCCACTAGCTAACAAACTTGGCATGGTGGAGGATGGCCTATCTTATTCACCCATCAAGGTGCTTGCTCTAACTTTGCAAAGTTGTATTGGTCGCACAAATTTTGCATCTGACCTCTTGCATTACTCCCACTTTGTTACACCATCTGCTTAGTTTAAGCATCATATATGAGTATATGCCATACCTATCCATTTTCTGTACCTTTTCCATGTGTCATCACACTATGTTTTTCCAGTCAAATGTTGTTCTTTCGTAATAGATGTCCAAAAGGAAGAGGGTGAGTGCAGATCCTCAAGGAGTACAAACTAGGTATTTGGAGAAGGTAGTGATACCTGTTAAATCAGATAGATCAGCAGCCATAGAAAACACAGGCCCACCTGTACCACACTTTACCCCTACTCCAGTGGCCAAACCCCTATTAGAACTGCTGGGAGCCCAGCGTCAGGTACAGTCTATGATATCAATTCAAAATTTGAACTCCTAAATTTCTGCTTGTGCCTTACCTTCTCTCTTATATGAAAACTAATTTCAGATGAATCTCCTTGCTCAAAGGATCATATGATCTCAAAACAATAATGGGCTCTGCATTGCTCTTGTCAGTACCTCTCTCCCTTTTGCCTTGTAATGATGTACTTAATTAATTGCTATTTGATTATGTATCATCAGTCTGCACCTGAGCTTCATTATCCTTTGTTTATTTCAATATTATTTGATCTATATTTACTCTTTGCAAAATGTAGAATAATGGCAACGCTTATAAAGAATTTTCTTTGGGGAATTTATTGAATTATCCTTCCATCAACATGGAGAAGGGCTTTGTCCATCCCGTGTTAACATGTAATTTAAGTTCATCCTTCTCAAGCCTTCAAACTTTGTTCTATTATAGATTTGGATAGGCATCATTTCCTCCACTGCTGTTTGCTTTGCTGTTTACATCTGGTTGGATGTTTGCAACAACTACCAGTTTCAAATTGTAGTTGTAAAAACATGTTCCTTATGTAGAACAGATCCATTTATTTGCTTATATAATTGTGAAACCTGTTACATGTCTCCTTGTTTCTCTTTCAGAGTCGTATCTCTTACGCCAGGCAGAACTTTAGGGAAGATAGTGAGCCAAACCATCTTGAGGACAGCGAGATGACCCCAAGGTCCTGTCTTGATGAAGATAGTGAGTTGAAACTACTCACCAGCAGGTGTGAGACAACCTCTGTGCAGTCACTGCCTCAATCAGTTCGACTTCTGCAGTCTCAACTTAAAGCGGAAAGGCTTGCTTCAGCTCAGCTCCGACTTGAAGTCATAGATGCAATGAAGATGTCAGAGGACTACCGTGCGCACCATCATGCCTTAAATCTAGTGTTGATGCATCTATCATTGACACAACTGAGGTCTACTCAGCTTCTTCAGCTGTTTGGGGGCCCAACCTGGCCAGGCCTAGTGCCTTCTGAAGTGCTGTCAGTTTTGTATATTCTTTTGTCGGCGCATTTATTTGCACTGGTGGCGAACTTTGATGCCCAGTGGATGTAATATGTGTGATAGCCGTGATAGCCTAGCATAAGTTGCTTGCTTATTTATTTCCTTGTTGTCTTGTTTATTTGTTTGCTTGTAGTCATAGCAGTTCTTTTTCCGCGGTTTGCTAGTGGCTGCAATAACCTATTTTTTAAAACTAGGCCACAATAAACATGGGCTAATATTTACTGTAGTGACACTGGGCCTCCTATGGGCCGTAGAAACAGTGGGCCTTCTACGGGCCGTAGAAACAATGGGCCTTCTACGGGTCGTATCATCAATGGGCCTTATACGGGCAGTATGATCGATTGGCAAAACATGGGCCAATAACAGGCCGCAATATGGCTGTAAACGGGCTAGAGTGGAATCGTCCATTCATGGGCCAACCATAACAGGCCATTGTTAATAGGTCGTATTTGATGATGCTATGAAAACGGCCCAACGTATTAACGGACCACAAACGGGCCAACTATAACCACGGGCTGACTTTGGCCTACAAGCAGAAAATGTCAGTAATGGGCCGTAAGTAAATGAATGCTTGAAATGAGCCCAAGAATAAATGGGCTCTGAGAAGGCCGAAAGATAACATGGGCTAGAAACATCCCAACGGAATAACGGGGCGTTAATGGGTATAAAGTGATACACTGTTCATTACGGGTCAGTTTCACCATGGGCCGTTAATGGGTGTAAAGTGATACACTGTTCATTACTGGCCAGTTTCACCACAGGTCGTTAATAGGCTAAGAGTTACATAGGGCCTCATATGGGCCGAAAGACGTCATGGGCCATACATGGACCAGAAGTGAAAATGGGCTGGAATCATATTGGATGGCCCAGATGACGCTACTGGGCCTAATTCGGATAGGGCGTAACGGGCCTTGGGTTAGCGGGCTGTAAATGGGCTATATGCGAACAGGCTGTTAACAGGCTTTACATGGGCCGGCCCGCCATCTTTTGACCAATTCAAACGGGCAGGCCTTTTCACAGGAATGGGCCTCTGTTGGGTCGTGCCACGTGTCGACGTATCATAGGCGCCTTCTGTCCAATGAGTGGATGACATCTGTCCCAACGATGAGCCGACACGTGTTTCCTCTGGCCAATGATGATTTTACACGTGGAAAATCCCCATTGGTCAGGGCTGTTAACGGGTTATAGGATCCAAAACCTGACCCGATAGCTTAACGACGTTCCGTTACGCTGGATGCCACGTGTCGGTCACCCTTGACGAAAGCACTTCTGTGACGCGCGATTTATCGTTATGGAAGTGGACACTTCCGTGATGATAATTTTGGTAATGTCATGGAACACTTCTACGACAGCACATGTATGACTATCTTGATTCTGTCATAAATTTGTGATGGATGTACATGCATGACAAAAAACGTGACCTACTGTGACAAACACGTATCATCACGGAAGTGTAATTTTTTTTGTAGTGAAGTGCAATATCAGCAACCTCAGTTTCCCCCGCTATCCTATTTCTTGGACGAGTATGGATCTTTTCCGTCCGCTTGATAATAATGTGGTTGCGACCTTCGTGTCCCACTACATGATTACCGAGTGCGTCCTCATCCCCGAGATAGGCTAGGTTGCTACCTGGCTAAGCTAGCACTTGGTGTAGCGCTGTTTACACCAATTTTTCCACACATTTATTCGTCCTCATGCACATTGTCACAACATGCTAGATCGTAGAACCAGAGATCCCGTGAGATTTGTGTGCTTAAGTAGGCATGCATATTGTGTGACTAGCAGTAATATGTGACATTGATTGTGTGAATTGTTTGTTGTTGTGTGCTTTTTTTAGTTGAGTTTTCTTTTGCTTCTTTCTCTTTTGGGCCCCGGTGTTACATTATTTTCCCCCTATAAAGAGATGCTCGTCAACTGACACCGGACTTGAAGAAGCAATAAGGATTTCAAATATTTGGAAGGAGCTTAGATAAAAATTATGGTCTACCCAGTCAACGGCATTATGGCATTAACATCTGCTCAGAATGCCAATGGTGTATTGGATTGATTGTTAGCATCGAGTCTACGTCAATGCAAAGTCCTCACAACAATTATGATCCAGCCAGCAGAAAGACAAGTCAGAACGTGAGATGCTCAAGGAAGACAGTCAAACCATTTTTTCTCATGCTTATAATCAGCCTCAGAATATTATGGGCATGTGTATGGGTTTCAGTCTGCATATCAGTATGAAGTTTTGGATATAAGGAACCCGGTATTCTTCCACACTCCATCGGAAGAAATTTATGATGTAGGCTCCTCAATTTTCCTCAGTATGATATGTGAACAATTTCCGGCCCACGATGCCCGGTCTTTCTCAGCAAGATACCTCAGTAAAGGCTCCTGACAGACAGAAATGAATTTTTCTCAATAAGCAAACTTGAGGAGAAGCTTCTCACGTACGGAACTCAGGCTTCTCCAGCACAATAATTAGATCAAGCTTTGTGCACGATAACCATACAAAAGATTTGAGCAGAAGTTAACAAGTCTTCCTCAGCAAGCTACTCGGATGGCTTCTCTCGTAAGCCACCCAGTCCGCGTCAGTACCACAATATTGCACCATCCTCAGAGATTATATGATGAGTTGCAAATGTATGGCAGTTTAGTTCAAGGACCAGACTTGCAATAATTTTGTCAGAGGTAAAATTCAGTCAAAACACAAGCCTACCGCAAGGATCGAGTGATCGGTGGCATATCCTTCTTATATATGGTGAGCATACATCCCCAGTCATATCAGTCACTCATACGAGATGCGACAGTGATTCAACAGATATACCTAAGAAAAGTAAGGATTCAACAACCTCCCTAGTCAGGCAAAGGAAAATAAACAGAGATACATCTCATGTGATGCAAGGAATGATAATATTTGGAGATGACATCACAGAATCCACAGTCATGACACTGGATACCAAAGTCATTATTCCCACAACTGACAAGGAGATATCATAAAACCTTGTCTTGTATGATTGATCTCAACAACAAGCTCTATACAGCTACAAGCCCCGAGTATATGTCATATATGTGCGGACACAAGTCAGAAAAACAAGCCCAAGGAATAATTTCAAAAATATTGCACTAATCACGTCCATGGTCATACGAAGAATCAAGGACAGGTGTGGCCAAGATATTTCAATATAGTACCCTAACAAAACAAATCATGACCGTAAAAAGGATGAGACTGACAGCAATGGTATGATGATTTTTGCACGACCATCAGGGTCCGGATACCCAAATCAGTTGGACGCTATTATTCCATATGGATCCCCAAAGGCATACTCTCAAGGGCCTACTCTGTTTTACAAGGATTTATTACCCCGCTGACCCGCTTGACATGGTTAGCGTGGAATATCCAAGTCTGTTCTATCTGAACCAAGATTTCTCTGCAAACTCAGCAGTCTGACTTCAGCGGCAGTGTTAAAGCATATCACAGTCTATTTCCATATATGGGTATATCGACCACATGAGAAAAATCAAAAGCCGAACAATTAGCTCAGACCCGGTATACTTACCGATGAGATTGAGTACACGGCCAGTCCGTCAGGAAAAGCTTTTGTCCGTCAGCCCCCTGTCGGTCCAGTCTCAAGATGTAAATATTTGAGGTAGGACACAGCTATAACTCCATACACCATTATATTTCTCACAACAGAAGGCAGTCAAATCTTTTGTACATATCTCATGCTCAAGCCAAAGAAATAAATCAAGATAAATCAGTACCATCTATGAGCAGTCAGATTCTGTCAGAAGATGGCCATGATTAATTCCCAGCATTTATTGAAACCAGAAGGCCTGCATTTATTTGAAGCAACCCCATGACAGAAGTAAAAAGGTTTTCATGACCAAAGAAAATTTTATGCTCAGATCCATGGGATATCATCGTAGATATGAGAGAATCGACGTCAGCAAAAGGATTTGGTATATGAGCAAAGACCTGTTAGAATTTGGGGAAAGGTTAAGCAAACCACCCCACAGCAAGGTAAGTGGATGTTATGAAATTCTTGGGGGGACAATAAATAAAGGAACAACGATACCCGAGTTGGAAACGGTGTCCCCAAGTCATACTTGTTCCCTGAGCAATCGAATCTCGAGGACGAGATTTCTTTAAGGGGGTAGGAGTTGTAACAGCCTGGATTTTGGCCCTTTTCCTTTTCTTTTGATTTATTTGGTTTTTGCTCTGTTTTTCTTTTTGGAGTGGTTCTGTGGCCTTGCCACCTGGGAAATCATCCTCATTCCCCCTCCCAAGTGACTCATCATTCTCAAAACCTTGCCTAGATCATGTCACTTCACTCCTTGACCAAACCCTAAAATTCTTTTCTAGGGAAATTCCTTTTTCATTAAAGGAATAACCCTATCTGCCCTAGGTTGTGAAGCAACCTATATTTTTGTCCATCCAAAAATCCCCAAATAATTATCATAATTCCTTTGGTTCATATATAGCTCAAATATGCCCAAACATTTCCTTGGCCAGTTCAAAAATAATTCCCCAATAATTATTCTTCATTTCTCTCCAATGTGGTTGTCTGTGAAGGAAGTACCACCTATCTTTTCTTGATTGCTCCCCAACTCCTTGGGCATGCTTATATGTCCAAATAATTGCCTCATACACAAGTTCAACTTTATTTGCCTAGTCAATCTTCATTAACAAGTTTTCAAAGTTTCTGTCAAGCATAAGCCATTGTGAAGGAAGTACTAGCTAGGAATATCCAAATGAGTTGTACTTTTGCACACTCCTTAATGTGCTCATATTAACCCCCTACACCCATTTGCAGCCCCATCCAATCATCTATGTGAGCACAGGAGCCAATCTTTGATTCTGGCAATATCTTCAGGTTATGAAGCAAGTGTATTTTATATTGCTTCAAAAATCCTGATAAATTACCAGATCATTCTTATACCCATAAAACATATCTCCACCCATTTTGGGCATATTTCATCAAGCCATTATCCCTCTAGAATTTTTGCAAGTTTCTGTCCAGAGGAGATGCTTATGAAGGAAGTACCATTTTGTTTTATCCAAATGGTATGAAACCTTTCTCATCATCTTGATATGATCAAATAACCCTGCCTTGCTCAAACTCAGATCAATCCAATCAACCATGTGAGTGCATCATCCAAATCTCATTTCTGGACCATTTTTGCAGTTGCAAAGCAACTATATTAAACCTTGGTCCATTTCTCCTCAAACTTACGAGGATGAAAGTCCTTCTTTACCTCAACCTCGCAGACAACTCCATTGCTCCCAGAACCCTTCCTGTTGATCACCAGTGCTCACCCAAGTTTACTGCAGTAAACTTCAGAGGGTGATAGCCATTTAACCATAGCAGTTTTAACCAAACTACCACCTCAGTTGCAACCTACCCAGGAAGGACTAACCCCTAGGCATCAATTGCCCGCCATTTGGCTCTTCTTGATGCCAGTCTGCACGGTGACTGAGGGAGTCCTGGATAAGGGGGTATCCGGACAGCCGGACTATATGCTTTGGCCGAACTGTTGGACTATGAAGATACAAGACAGAAGACTTCGTCCCGTGTCCGGATGGGACTCTCCTTGGCGTGGAAGGCAAGCTTGGTGATCCGGATGTAGATCTCCTCCTCTGTAAACCGACTCTGTGTAACCCTAGCCCCCTCCGGTGTCTATATAAACCGGAGGGTTTAGTTCGTAGGACTAACGATCATAATTAACAATCATACCATAGGCTAGCTTCTAGGGTTTAGCCTCTCTGATCTCGTGGTAGATCAACTCTTGTAATACTCATATCATCAAGATCAATCAAGCAGGAAGTAGGGTATTACCTCCATCGAGAGGGCCCGAACCTGGGTAAAACATCGTGTCCCTGGTCTCCTGTTACCATTAGCCTTAGACGCACAGTTCGGGAACCCCTACCCGAGATCCGCCAGTTTTGACACCGACATTGGTGCTTTCATTGAGAGTTCCTCTGTGTCGTCGCTACAAGGCTAGATGGCTCCTCCATCCTTCAACCACACTGTCCTCGGTGAGACTTTTCTCCCCGGACAGATCTTCGTGTTCGGCGGCTTCGCACTGCGGGCCAATTCGCTTGGCCATCTGGAGCAGATCGATAGCTACGCCCCCGGCTATCAGGTCAGGTTTGGAAACCTAAACTACACCGCCGACATCCGCGGAGACTTGATCTTCGATGAATTCGGGCCTATGTTAGGAGCGCCGAACAATCACGACGTGCACGACCTAGATCGGCAGTCGGACAGTATTCGGAACATCGCACCTGCTACCGCTCCGGACTTTGCTCCAGAGCGGGGTGTGCCTTCCAAGGACGGGTGGATGGACCCTGCCCCGGAGGCCGCATACTCCTCGGCGTTGGAGCCGAACGCGGACTCCTCTCCTAAAGGGGTCTGTGTCTCCGGACCCCCGGACTCGTCTCCGGCGGTGAGTTCCGGACCGCGCGCACTCGTACACATCGAATCTGACTGGGCTCCAGTCATGGAGTTCGCCGCCTCGGATATCTTTCAGCACTCACCCTTCGGAGACGTGCTAGATTCTTTAAGGTCTCTCTCTCTGTCAGGAGACTCTTAGCCGAATTATGTCCGGCTCGAGTGGGGAGCTGGCGACGAAGAAATTCGTTTCCCACCCACCACCCACTTAGTAGCCACGGTCGATGACTTGACCGATGTGCTTAACTTCAACTCCGAAGACATCGACGGTATAGACGATGATGCCGGAGCAGAACAGGAACCACCGCCCACAGGGCGCTAGACTGCCACCTCCTCATATGATATATACGTGGTGGATACTCCCAAAGAAACCAATAGCGATGAGGCAACGGGAGAAAACCCCTCGGGGAAGAAAGAAAAACATGGGCGTCATCGGTGCCGCCCCAAGCCTCGCCACAACAATACCGGCACTGGAGAAGAAAAGCCATATGGTGCCGAAGAGGAATACGATCCTGATCAACCCAACATCGAGCAAGCTGAACAGGAACACGGGCTGGCTAGCCCAGACGAACAAGCAATGGACGGATACTTGGAGGACGATAACTATATGCCTCCCTCCGAAGACGAGGTGAGCCTCGGTGATGACGAATTCAGCGTACCAAAGGATCCCATAGAGCAGGAGCGCTTCAAGCACAGGCTTATAGCCACTGCAAGAAGCCTGAAGAAGAAGAAGCAGCAGCTCCAAGCTGACCAAGAACTGCTCACAGACAAACGGACTAAGGCTCGGGCAGCCGAAGAATACGGACTCACGTGCCGAACAAAATACTACCCAAAACGCAGGTTACTACCTCAATTCGAGGAAGCGGCACTGAGAATCAAATGCAGGCCTCTACACCCGGCCGACAGCACACTGCAGCAAGGGGCTGCACACAAGACCAGCATTACATAACAAACGGCAACATAGAAAGTACCCTGGACGCATCAGTGGACAGAAACAGAGTCTACAAACCTTGGTACAACAAATATAAGCGTCCCAAGACAAAGAATGGCGCCCGGGGAACGACGATCAACACAGGAGCCCGTAATCCTCAACCCGTTGAGAGGGAAAAGAGACTTCAACATCTTAATCCGGTCCCCTCCATCTTGAACCGCATACTTGACCGACCATGTCAAATCCATGGTACACCAGGAGTAGCAGCTAATCATACAAATAGAGAATGCTGGATCTTTAAACAAATCGGCAGGCCGGCACCGGAAGGAGCGTGAAGAAGCCCGGATCATCAAGTCCAGGGACCAGTAACTCGAGGATCAGACTCACAAAATAACTCATTATAGAGTATCATAAATAGGCGTGATGGCCATCCAGGTCCCACCACTCCGGAGCTGGTCTCCGGATAGCCAAACGTGTCATACCCACTTTCGGTCTAACACCCCTAGGCAGGAGCTACTCACCACCGCCAGGATACACTGCGACTCGACGCATTACCACCCAAGACCCACGTGACAAAGTCACAAATGCGGCCAAGACCGAGCTTCGCCTCGGTGCCGAAGAATATTCGACTACTTTCATCACTGAAGCAGCAAATCACGGTTTATTCTCAATCGAACTTAGATTCGTCAGCCAAACTCCCGGACACCGACAAGGGAGTCAAAACTACTTCAGGATACCCCAACCTAATCATAGCTCATACAGACCCTTCAGCATAAGCTTGACGGATCACATCCCCGGCTCAGCCAAAGCTCACACATGCCTCTTAAGCACTATTTGCAGGTTCACCCTCGCGCACAACCAGACCGGCGGCTTGGAATCATCTCGGACGCATACAGGAGGGATGCCCACCCCACCTGAACACAATCCGGATATTCCTCCGGACCCGCGCACATCCAACCACCTCCCGGCCCAACAGGTTCTGCCGTCATGCCTCTCTTTTATAACATGCACCGTACCCATACGCATAGATGTATTACTTAAATACAACATGTGGAGTCATTTGACGCTTACCTGCTATTTTTTAGCGACATTTTGTCATAACGGCATCCGAACATCTTGTTATGCCTTCAAAACGTCAGGGGCTTCCTCGCACCCGTACTACGGCGTCTAAAGTCCGAACACCTTCTCGGTCGTTCGGCACCCTAAACTTATAACATTATCTGCATCAGCTCCGAATCATGTCTTGGGTCATTGGTTGGGTTTGCCCGGCTCCCATGTTTTGGTACCTTACGTTTCGCAATATCGGCTAAGGTAGCGCTGGGAGAACTACTGTGATTGTGTCCCAGTTCTGCCGGACGAACACCTCAGTAGAGAAAGCCGAAAACCGACTGTCATGATAAGGCGAGAGCTGGTCATCTGTTCGAGAGGTTGTCAAATCTTTAAGGATTTATTCCGCATAATGCCATAATAAAATGCAACGTGCGAAGGATCGGGCCACCGATCAGGCGCTATTAGAGCCCCGCGTGCGGTCTTCCGAACACCAGGGGCTGCGCCGCCCATACTTGAAATCCTATGGCTAAGTGAGAGTAATAAAGCCTTATAGTCCGATTGCCTAGTTCGCTGTGATGAACACCTCCTTCATGGACCCAAGAATGGGACAAAGAGTGTTCAGGTGTATCCCGAACACCCCCGTAGTTCCTACGTGGGGGCAGAAGCCGACGACTGGCCAACTATCAAGACTAACATATTAAACAGCCGCACAGGAATAAAGTTTACACATAACAGGCACCTACATATAAGTGACTCTGTTTTGCCTTACAAAGTATAGCACAATTGCTTTCAGAGAAAAATAATGTCTTTCGTAAATTCCTTGGCCACGAGGCGGGCGCCTTTCAGGATGCCATCATAATATAGTTCGGGCTTGCGGTGCTCCTTCCCCTCCGGAGGCCCCTCGGTCATCAGCTTCTCAGCATCAAGCTTCCCCCAGTGCACTTTTGCACGGGAAAATGCCATTCGTGCCCCTTCTATGCACACTGACCGCTTAATGACGTCCAGCCGAGGGCAGGCCCTCCCAATCCGCTTCACGAGCACAAAGAAACTGCTCGGTATGGGCTCGGTGGGCCACAGCCGGATAACCAAATCCTTCATGGCTAGTTCGGCCGCCTGATGCAGCTCAATCAGCTGGTTTAGCTGGTCGACAAACGGCACCGGATAGTTCAGCGCCAAATACTGTGACCAGAAGAGCTTCTCCGCAGTTTCCTTCTTCTCAGCTCAGAAGAATTGGGCAGCATCAGATATATATGCTGCACGGCAAATCCGCGAACGCTCCTGAAAAAATTAAGGTTCAATGGGTCACCATGAATCTTCCCTGCAAAAGTGTAAGGCTCTTTGAACAAAAAAATAAAACCCCTACCGGCCGCAATCTTCCGCGCCTCCTGAATATCCTTCAGCGCAGCCTGGGTTTCCTCCCGAACCTCAGTCGCGGTTCGGACAGCTTGGGCGAGTTCGGATTCTTTCAATGATAAACTCTGCCCCAAACTCTCGTTTCTCCCTACGGCCTCCTGAAGCTCTCGTTCAGCTTCCACGACCCTCGCCTCGTGTTTCTCATAGAGAGCCTGCTCAGTGGCCGCTTTATTTTCGGCCAAGGTAACAGCCTTCTTGAGAGCCTCAATTTGGGCATTTGCCCCTGGAGTGCGCGATATATATACTCTAAGATAGTCACAACTACTTACTTGTGCTAAAACTTACTAAAAGTTTCCAAACATACCTTGTTGGTCCTCTAGCTGCTTATTCACTCGGCCGAGATCCTCCTCGGCCTGCACCAGACTCTGCTTGAGTCCCGACACTTCTGCAGCATGAGAGGAGGCAGTCACCGCAGAAATCTGATCCATAAAATGTATACGTCATTAGCTAGGTCTCCTACGGACGGGAAGATGATCCCATGTCCGGTTCCTGTCCTCTCCGGACAGTGTATCAGGGGCTACTATATATACTATGGCAGTCTTCTATACATACCTCCAAGCCTTTTATAAGGCTGACGCAGGATTCATTCAGTCCGCTCTCGGCAGCCTGAATCTTTTCTACCACCACGCCCATAAGGGCGCGGTGTTCATCAATAATGGACGCACTCTTCAGTGCTGTCGATAGGTCGCCTGACGCCTTCGGTTGGACGAAGGCCGTAGGCGGAGAAGGATCGCCCCCTCCAGTCAAGAGGGCTGCCTACCTGATCTCGGAGCCTTAAGGGACTCCGGGACTGTGTCCGGCCGCGGGCCGGATCCACGACCACCCCCACCATCGACATTCATGGGAACCGCCGCTCCCGCACGTCCGGCCTTCCAGGTACGCCCCCCTGGCTCAGGTCCCTTTTGGACGACACCTCGGTGTCACAGCCAGGCTCTTGGGAGGGGGTTCTGGGAGGTGTTTCACTCTCCAGGGCATCAGAACCTAATGAGTCCTCTGATGAGGCATGTTGCGCCGAACACCTCGCCGGACTGTAAAAAGCACGGTGCGAATTAAAATAATACATTCTAGTAAATTCTGGATGCATGAATATGTTCGGATTTCGTGCACTTACGATTGTACCAGGGGCTATGCCCTGGGATCCTCCTCCGGATTGCTATCGGTAGCCGTGGTGTATGCCTCGGGGACGGATGTTCTTCCCCTCTTAGGCGAATCTGCCTCTAAGGATGAGGCGGCTGTCCTTTTCTTCCTCCCCCTCGTAGGGGACTCGGGCTCTTCTTCCTCCTCATCCTCTTCCTACTCTTCATCCCCGTCCTCCTCCTCATTCTCTCCGGAGGATGGAGGGTCACTGGAGTCTTTGAACTTCGTGTCCGAAGTGCCGCGAGGATGAAGACCGCTCCGGGTCTCCTTGGCCTTCTCTTTGGCCTCCTTCTTCGGCGCCCTGTAAGGCGTTGGGACCAGCATCTTCATCAGAAGAGGTCCCGCCGGTTCTTCCAGCAGCGGGGCCAGACAATGAATCCGCCCCGCCACCTTCGTCCATTCCTAAAGGCGATCGTGGAAAGACACGTTAAAAACAACTCCTTCGGGACGTATCAATGAAATATACGAATAACCAAGATATGATGACGACTTACCGGACTAGCGGGGTGGGACAATTGATGCCCGCGGTCTGTGGCCGAGTCCGGCCATGGTTTTGCCGGACTTAAAGAGTACCTTCTAGGTGTCCTTGTGTGAGGAGCCGAAAAGCTCCCGCAAGGTCCGGTGCTCGGCCGTGTCGTACTCCCACAAGTTACAGCCTCTGTGCTGACAAAGAAGGACCAGGCAGACCAGCATCACCTGGACCACGTCAACAAGCCTGACGGCCTTGTCCTCCATACCTTTGACGCATGCCTGGATCACTGACAGTTCCTCGGTCGACGACCAGTTTATGCCCTTCTTGGGCCAGGATGTAAGCCGCAAAGGGGCTCCAGATCGAAACTCAGGAGCAGCGGCCCACTTTTTGCTGTGCGGCTCAGTGATATATAACCACTGTTGCTGCCACTCCTTGACGGAGTCATTGAAAGTACCCGTCGGCCATGTGACCTTGGGCATCCTGCTCACCATGGCGCCTCCGCACTCGGCGTGTTCGCCATCACCACTTTGGGCTTCACATTTAAGATCTTGAGCCATAGCCTGAAGTGTGGCGAGATACGGAGAAAGGCCTCACACACGACAATAAATGTCAAGATATTTAGGAAAGAATTGGGGGATAGATCATGGAAATCAATCTCGTAATAATGCATGATGCCGCGAACAAAAGGGTGGAGGGGAAACCCGAGCCCGCAGACGGAATGGGGGAGGAAAATAACTCTCTCTTGGGGCTCCGAGGTAGGGACGATCTGTCCCCCCGTTGGAATACGGTGGCCGATTTTCTTGGCCAGATATCCGGCCGCCTGCAACTTTTTGATATCCTTCTCCTGGATGGAGGAGGCCATCCACTTGCCTCTTGCTCCAGATCCGGACATTTTCGGAGGACCTTTTTGGTGGGGAGGATGAATGCTTGGGCACTAGGGCTCAGACGAAAGGAAAGGGGCGAGCAGAAGCAGAACAAGGCGTGGGTAGAAAGGAGGAGGTCCTCCCCTTTATAAAGGCGATAAAACTTTACGCCTCCCCGCTTGCCTAATGGAGCCTGCTCGTTCCCCACTTACCGTAATTGATGGTACGGATGGGCTACCCACGCCCATATTGAAGAGGATCCCGTGATAAGGGGACACGATCTCTGCTTTGACAAGATGTGCCAAAGGAACTGCCTCGCGATGTGTGCAGAGGCAGATTGAAGGAAATGGTTCGAATAAAAACCAGACCATGGCGTGGTGTTGCTTCTCGAAGAATTGTCAGCAGATTGAATTCATGGATTATTATTGTTCTCTCTACAGGGGTACATGGAAGGATTATCTTGCAGAGCCGGACACGGTCCTTGTGTTCGGAATTTATCTTGGAGTATTCGAAGATGGAACCCGCCTCGCAATGCCGAAGACAATCTACGCGTCGGACTCATCTTCATTGAAGCCTAGTTCAGGAGCTACTGAGGGAGTCCTGGATAAGGGGGTATCCGGACAGCCGGACTATATACTTTGGCCGGACTGTTGGACTATGAAGATACAAGATAGAAGACTTCGTCCCGTGTCCGGATGGGACTCTCCTTGGCGTGGAGGGCAAGCTTGGCGATCCGGATGTAGATCTCCTCCTCTATAAACCGACTCTATGTAACCCTAGCCCCCTCTAGTGTCTATATAAACCGGAGGGTTTAGTTCGTAGTACTAACGATCATAATCAACAATCATACCATAGGCTAGCTTCTAGGGTTTAGCGCCTCTGATATCGTGGTAGATCAACTCTTGTAATACTCATATCATCAAGATCAATCAAGCAGGAAGTAGGGTATTACCTCCATCGAGAGGGCCCGAACCTGGGTAAAACATCGTGTCCCCAGTCTCCTGTTACCATTAGCCTTAGACGCACAGTTCAGGGCCCCCTACCTGAGATCCTCCGGTTTTGACACCGACAGTGACCACCTTCCTGGCATGCCATGGACGCGAGCTGAATGGATTCTTGCTTGGGCCCCTCCCCCTCTCGTCGTCTTCGCGCTCGTGAGCGTGTCTAGCAGCAAGCTCTCGTCGTCGCCGTTCCTCCTGGAGCCATCCCCTCCTCCGTAAGCCCTCTGTCAGCGCTCGTCGCCGCGCGCCCACGGGAGCATTGTGGCCGACCAAGTCTTAATGGCGTTGTGGCTTCTTCCTTCTCTTGTCCCAGAGCTCTGCTCGTCTCCGTGACCTTTGTGGCTCGTCCGTTGTCTCCCTCGTCACATTCCTATGCCTTCCCGTGATCGTTGTTGTCGCCAGGGACTCGGTCGGACGTGCCCGGCGGCACCCGAGCCCGTGCCTCTCGCTCCGGCTATTTATAGCCCCTCCCCTCGCCTCCCGAGAATCCCAGCGGCCTCTACCCACTCCCCCATGACTCCCTAACTACTAGGTCGAGCTCCAGAAGCTCTCCTCGACCCCCATAGCCACCATGGCCACCGCCCCCTCCAGTCTAAATCCGCCCGAACCAACCCCTACCCCTCCTCCCTCACCTCACCACTCTCTTCCTGGTGCTCCGGCGGTCCACCCCACCTCTTCTCCCTATCATCGGAGTGCCCGAATGGCCATGCCCCCAAGTCAACCACCACTGGATCCGTCTTTGTCCCCTCTTCGCCGTGGTTACCCCGCTCCCCTCCGGCGTCTCCTCCGTGCGGGGATGGGTGCGGTGGGCCATGCTGAGCACGCCGGTGGCCTCGACTCGTCCTAAGGTGGCCGGAGCCAGTCGGACCGCTGCCGGCCTCGCCCTGCTCCCTCTCCTCTGTTCCTGTCGAGGGAGCAGCGGGAGGAAGAAGGAGCCAGGTCAGGTGCCCCCCTGCCCGTGGGCCCCGCCAGTCAGTGGCCGAGGCGTTGACTCGGCCTACTGACGTGGATAAGTGGACACGGCTTTTGCCGTGTACGCTTTCATCCACCGAAAGCGTATTTCCCTGAGTGCGCGTTCTGTTTTTCAGTTAAGGGCCTGTTTGTGATGATTTTTATTACAAAGAGGTCCCTGGCAGAAAAAACAGCTATAACTTTTTAACCATAGCTCCAAATGATGTGATTCCAAAGCCTACTTCTTCGTTTCGTTGAGCCCATTCTGATGGAATCATTTTCACCTTGTTCTGATACTATGAAAATGACCATTTTGCCCTTGCCCTTATTCAGCCCTCTCCGAGAGAGAACATTTTCCGGCGATTCGTTCCGCGAGTTTCTCGCATTTTCTCCCGGTGATTTCTTCCACCCCAGGCAAGCCACAATATACACTTGCATGATAGTCATGTAGTAGACATAGAATGTTTGCAAAATACATACGGCTCTGAATGTGACAGACCCGTTGACTAAGCTTCTTTCACGAGCAAAACATGATCACACCTTAGTACTCTTTGGGTGTTAGTCACATAGCGATGTGAACTAGATTATTGACTCTAGTAAACCCTTTGGGTGTTGATCACATGACGATGTGAACTATGGGTGTTAATCATATACAGCTATGAATATTGGTGTTAAATCACATGGCGATGTGAACTAGATTATTGACTCTAGTGCAAGTGGGAGACTGAAGGAAATATGCCCTAGAGGCAATAATAAAGTTATTATTTATTTCCTTGTTTCATGATAAATGTTTATTATTCATGCTAGAATTGTATTAATCGAAAACATAATACATGTGTGAATACATAGACAAACATAGTGTCACTAGTATGCCTCTACTTGACTAGCTTGTTGATCAAAGATGGTTGTGTTTCCTAGCCATAGACATGAGTTGTTATTTGATAAACAGGATCACATCATTAGAAGAATAATGTGATTGACTTGACCCATTCTGTTAGCTTAGCACTTGATCGTTTAGTATGTTGCTATTGCTTTCTTTATGACTTATACATGTTCCTATGACTATAAGATTATGCAACTCCCGTTTACCGAAGGAACACTTTGTGTGCTACCAAACGTCACAACGTAACTGGGTGATTATAAAGGAGCTCTACAGGTGTCTCCGAAGGTACATGTTGAGTTGGCGTATTTCGAGATTAGGATTTGTCACTCCGATTGTCAGAGAGGTATCTCTGGGCCCTCTCGGTAATGAACATCACTATAAGCCTTGCAAGCAATGTGACTAATGAGTTAGTTACGGGATGATGCATTACGTAACGAGTAAAGAGACTTGTCGGTAACGAGATTGAACTAGGTGTTGTGATATCGACGATTGAATCTCGGGCAAGTAACATACCGATGACAAAGGGAACAACGTATGTTGTTATGCGGTTTAACCGATAAAGATCTTCGTAGAATATGTAGGAGCCAATATGAGCATCCAGGTTCCGCTATTGGTTATTAATCGGAAACGTGTCTCCGTCATGTCTACATAGTTCTCGAACCCGTAGGGTCCGCACGCTTAAGGTTTTGATGACAGTTATATTATGAGTTTATGTGTTTTGATGTACCGAAGGAGTTCGGAGTCCCGGATGAGATTGGGGACATGACGAGGAGTCTCTAAATGGTCGAGACGTAAAGATCGATATATTGGACGACTATATTCGGACTTCGGAAAGGTTCCGAGTGATTCGGGTATTTATCGGAGTACCGGAGAGTTACGGGAATTCGCCGGGGAGAAGTATTGCGCCTTATTGGGCCATACGAGAAAGAGAGAGGGGCTGCCTAGGGCAGGCCGCGTGCCCCCCCCCCAACGCCTAGTCCGAATTGGACTAGGGGGAGTGGCTGCGACCCCTCCTTCCTTCCCTTCTTTCTTCCCTTTCCCTGACTCCTACTCCTACTACATGGAAGGGGGGGAATCCTACTCCCGGTGGGAGTAGGACTCCCCAGGGCGCGCCATAGTTGAGGGCCGGCCCTCCCCTCATATCCTCCTTTATATACGGAGGAGGGGGTGTCACGCCCAATATGCGACCCTATCCAAAAGGAACTCGAAGGTCCCACCAAGGATAGACCCGCATATTGAAACGCTTTTGCAAGGTGGATATCATTACATCAACATTACATAATAGATGGGGATACATACATAAGGCATACAATGCCACACGAATACAACATTACAATACATGAGAGAATCAACCGTCTATGGATGAATCACAAACAGAAACTCAAACGACATCCACCCTGCTAGCCCAGGTTGCCGACCTGGAACCTATCCCCTGATCGAAGAAGCAGAAGAAGAACTCAACGCAAGCAAGCATCGCTCTCGCGTCATGATCATCGCATAACCTGTACCTGCAACTGTTGTTGTAGTAATCTGTGAGCCACGAGGACTCAGCAATCCCATTACCATGGGTATCAAGACTAGCAAAGCTTAAAGGGAAAGGAAGGGGTAAAGTGGTGAGGTTGCAGCAGCGACTAAGCATATATGGTGGCTAACATACGCAAATAAGAGCGAGAAGAGAGCAAAAGGAACGGTCGTGAAACTAGCAATGATCAAGAAGTGATCCTGAACTCCTACTTACGTCAATCATAACCCAGAAACCGTGTTCACTTCCCGGACTCCGCCGAAAAGAGACCATCACGGCTACACACACGGTTGATGCGTTTTACTTCGGATCTGGTGTCAAGTTATCTACAACCGGACATTAACAAATTCCCATCTGCCTATAACCGCAAGCACGGCTTTCGAAAGATTATACCCTGCAGGGGTGTCCCAAGTTAGCCCATGACAAGCTCTCGCGATCAACGAAGGAATAGACCTTCTCACAGGAAGACCCGATCAGACTCGGAATCCCGGTTTACAAGACATTTCGACAATGGTAAAACAAGACCAGCAAAGCCGCCCGATGCGCCGACAATCCCGATAGGAGCTGCACATATCTTGTTCTCAGGGAAACACCGGATAAGCGAAGCGTACAGGAACCGACGTAACCCAAGTTTCCAAGGGATGACCCCGCACGGTGCTCTAGTTTGGACCAACACTTAGACAAGCACTGGCCCGGGGGTGCTGTAATAAAGATGACCCTTGGGTTAATTACTCCCAAGGGAAATATCGGTGGTGGTGAGGCAAATGGTAAAACCAAGGTTGGGCCTTGCTGGAGGAGTTTTATTCAAAGCGAACTGTCGAGGGGGTCCCATAAATCACCCGACTGTGTAAGGAACGCAAAATCCAGGAACATAACACCAATATGACTGAAACTAGGGCGGCAAGAGTGGAACAAAACACCAGGCATAAGGCCGAGCCTTCCACCCTTTACCAAGTATATAGATGCATTAGTTATATAAGAGATATTGTGATATCCCAACCAAAAATCCTGTTCACCATGGAGCAATCTTCAACTTCACCTGCAACTAGCAACGCTATAAGACGGGCTGAGCAAAGCGGTAACATAGCCAATCAATGGTTTGCTAGGAAAGGTGTCAAAGGTTAGAGGTTCATGGCAATTTGGGATGGCTTGATAAACAGGTGATAGGTAGCGCAGCATAGCGATAGAACGAAGCAACTAACATAGAAATGATAGTAGTGAGATCCAGGGTAGCGGTCATCTTGCCTGAAATCCCGCTAGGAAGAAGAACTAGTCTATGAAGAAGACGAACGGAAGTAGTCGAACGAATCCTCACAATCGCAACATTACCGGAACTAAGAAGCAACACCGGAAAGAAACAAACAACATGGTAAATGCACAAGCATAAACATGGCATGATGCACAAACAAGTATGATGCATGTCCGGTTTAATAAGGCATGGCATGGCAAAGTGCAACAAACAATACTACCAATTAAGTGGAGCTCAATATGCAACGAGTTGCATATTGATGAAACACCACATGACTTATTTAGTTCTCTCTCGGTTATGTACCCAACAATATTAAATGTTATTAAACATGGCAAGGGGTGAAATATAAGTAAACTAACTATTTAAGCAAATTTAAATGAGGCCGGAACAACAAACAACAAGTCCGAAAAATCCCCATATGCATATTTTAGATCCGGTACTGTTCTGCCCTAAACACAATTTTATTGTTGTTAAACAGGAAAATAAAGTGCACCATGTTAATCTAGGCATTTTTCCACCCCATTTACATATAAAGTTTATTTAAAACTGAGCTACGGTTATTTAGTTATGAATTAAAGCATTTTAGCATGGCATTATGCAAAATAAACACAAACAGCATGTTAAACATTTTTTAACATAGATGAAAGTGGCATATTATTAATCTACACAATTTTCTGAGCATTTTACATATATAAATTATTTTAATCCGATGCACAGTTTGTGAGATATTAAATTCATGAAGTGCAAGGACTTTTCTGTAAAATAGTAAATCCCGGATAATTAGCTAAAATCGTTTCGCAGAAAAAAAAACATCAATCGGGCCAAAACTGATTGGGCTAGCAGTGCATAGGAGGGCTGGGGGGCTGCTCACCCTTGGGCTTCGGCCCGGTCGGTGAGGAAGCGAGGCAGGCCGGATCTGGAGAGGAAGAGGCCCAAGCGGCAGGGCAAGGCGCGGCTGGGCTGGGCCTTGCTGCGGACGAGGCTGGCCCACACGGGAGGGCGCGGCCCACGCGGGCGCCGCGGTCAATGGGCACGGGCGAGCTGCTCGTTCTCGAACCGCTGCTCGAAGTAGGGGAAGGAGAGGATGCAACGGCGCCGGGCTTGGCCCAGCTGCAGATGGCGCTGGGGACGGGGAAACGGGCGGAGGTGGTCGGGATCGTCCAGATCCGGGGCCGGAAGACGAGCTCCGGCCGGATCCAAGTCGAGGACGGTGGCTCCTTCCAGAACGGCGCCGGCGAAGCCCTGCAAAGTGGGAGGGAGAGAGAGATCGTGAGGCCGGGCGAGGAGAGATGGAGAGAGATTGCGAGGGCGGCGCGACCTGGCAGGGCGCTTCGGGCGGAGGGACGAGGCTGAGGCGGAGGCGCGCGGTGGCCGGCGGCGCATCGGGCGGCGACGAGGCGAACGGGAGGAGCTCCTCTCCTCCCTGGATCGATGAGGCACAGGGGCACGGGCTCGGGGTGCTCGGGCAGGGAGCGGGAGGCGCGGGCGTGGGGGCCAGGGCGCACGGGGTCGGGCCCGGTCGCGGCCCGAGGTGGGCTCCCCGTGGGCTTCGCGGGCCACGGCGGTGGATGCTGGTTGGGAGCGACGTGGCGCGTCGGGGTTGGCCGCGGGCGCGTCTGGGCGGCGAGGAGGCGGCGCGGGAGGAGGCCAAGTGGCGGTGACAAGTGGCGGGGCTGGGTTCGGTCGGCGCGGAATCTGAGGAGGAGGGGCTAGGAGGTAGGGGAAAGGCTAGGAGATGCCCAAAATGGCATGAGGGGGTCTATATATAGGGTAAAAGCTAGGGTTTAGGGGGTTTTGAGGCCGTTTCGGACCCTCGGATCACGATCTGACGATCAGGAACGGACGGGGGTTTAGGTGGGCTGCAGGAGGGCTGTGTAGATGAGGCCTTGGGCTGAGAGAAGAGAAGAGGAAAGCAGCCCGACAGGGTTTCGGAGACCGAAACGTCCGACGAATATACCGACTATATCGCGGTTACATATTTAATGGTTGGGCAGTCAAACGGACTCCGAATGCGACGAAACTTGACAGGCGGCCTGTCTACACTATAATAAGACCGCACGACAAGTTTCATCCCATTTCGAGAACATTTTTATGCCGCTTATAAAATAATATTTCGGAGGTGCCGCGGGCGCGTGCGAGAGTGTCTGGCTCAGAACGGACAACAGAGAGAATCGGCGGAACCCGAACGGATGCAAGTTTTATGAAAACGATGTCGATGCAATGCGAATGATGACATGAGACGAGATGCATAACAAGAACAAAAAGCAAAACAACAGACAAAAACCCAACCACGGAGGAAAATATCATAACGCATCTCCGGAAAAGGCAAGAGTTGGAGTTACGAATATGGAAAGTTGTATCCGGAGCGTTACAACACTCCACCACTACGAGAGGATCTCGTCCTGAGATCTAGGATGGCACTAGAGGGAAAAGGAAGAGGAAGATAAGCGGTAAAACTAAGTTGCTTCTTCGACAAACGAGTGAAACCATGAACCTTGAGAGGTTGAACAAATTGAAAGAAAGAACACAACAGAGATGAACGAGATTGTAACAATCCGTTAGAAAAGAGGAACAAGGAACATTACGAGAACTTGAAGGTTGCAAAGAGATGATTCAAGAGTTTAATGGACAAGATAGAATTCGAAACCACTCCGGTTAAAACAAGATGAGAGAGGAAGAATTCGGGCAGCACTCCGGTTGGACATGGAAGGAATATAATTTGAACTTGGCAAAATGAAAGCACTTGGATGAGACTCCGGTTAAAAGAGGAATGATAGACACAACACTCCGGTTGAGTGGATAAGCATGGAAAAGAACATGATCTTGACAAAACAAGATGATGAGAGAAAAGAGCAACATCACAATGTCTCTGGGAGAAAGAATAGAAGCTAGATTGTTGGGATAAAGGGACGGAGAAGAAAATGACAACTTGTGCCACAAATGAGCTTGGAAAGCACCCTTCCAAGATGGTTACAACGGGGTTGTTGGAAAACCAACAACGAAAAGAATAAGCTTGTAGTGGGCTTATGGAAACATCGCAAGACTATGAGATGACATTCTGCCACTAACGAAAAACAATTGCTTGTTTGAGATCAACGAAGAGATGAAAAACCTCTTTCACCGAGAAGGATATGGAGAAAGGTTTGATCAATGATAAGCACCACAAATAGCAACATTCCCAATGGAAGGCTTTAGGTGAAATATAACCCAAGATAACTCCAACAAAGAGATTGATGGATTTAGAATACCTCATGATCGAAGAGAAAAATGATGGTTTTTAAAATATCTCATTCTTGACAACATGTGAACCATGAAACACGAACTCAAATTGTCCAGAATGACATAACACCACCTCAAGAGATAAGGTAGAAGGAATTGCACTTCGAAATGCAAAAGAAGAATACTTGAACTCCTCAAAACAAGACATGTGTTGAGCACCATGTTTATTTTTTGAGTATAGCTTGGCGGATCTTAGCTCCGAGAGAAATCTTGAAGAACAAAATGAGAATGAAAGAAATCCTTGACGAACCACCATGAATTGTTTAGATACTCCGAAATGAAGAATAGAAAGGTTGAATCAACGATGAAAAGAATTTGAAAACGATCTTGAAGAAGGCATGTGACTGATGAAAATTCATCCTTACGTCAAGCTTAGAAATTTTTTGAGAATAGCTCCGGAAGAATTAGAAGAGTCAGGTAAGATCCTGGGAAAAGACCTGTGGGTTAGGGCCCACTAAAAAGATACACCGTTGAACTATTAATTGAAAGGGGGATGGCACCGGTTGAATTAAATGACTTGAATGAGATAATGATCTCCAAATAGATTGAACGGATTAAGAATGGAAACACAAATCTTCTGAGATATCTTCAACACTCTGGAACAAATGAATAGCAAGAGGTGAGTGATTGAGAGGTGCACCGGCATGGAAAAACATTTGAAACGAGGAAAGGGATATGATCAACACCGAAAGCTTGAATTAAATCCACCGGAGAAGAAAAAAGACAAAGAATAATAAACTTGAAGCTTCCTTAGTATCTTCTTGAGAATCACCGGATAAATAATATTGATTGAAAAGAGTGAAGAGACTTCACATGAATAAAAGGATACTTGGTTAAGAAATCTGAGTCCTTGAAGAAAAAGGGTGGGAGGGCGGGAAAACAAAGGCAACTTGGGGAATATGGAATGGACACCGGTGAGAAAACTTAGAGTTGATCTTGCGGATGTTGAAAATGATCGGATCCACATGAAGAGAAGCACACCGGTTGGAAACAAGTTGACATGACAACCTCAATGATCAAAAGGATTAGTACTCCCATAGAAATATGAGAACACCGCTTGAAAGGTATGGAATCAACACTTGACTTTGAAGCAACTCAAATACCACAAATAAAACAAAACAAAGGATTTGGCTTGCAGAATAAGCTGGAACAAATACATATGATAGAGATTTACCCAATCCCATATCATGCTTCTGTCGGAAAGATATTCTAGGAGCTACTTGAATTCCCACCTATAAACTCCCAAAACTTTCTGGTTATGCAATCTGGTGTTGGGGATACAGGGGAAGCAATATATCTCACCCAAACTAACAATACCTACATCCAAGCTGTATCCATCCGTCAACACATAACCAAGAAACCTTCGGAAATCGTGTACCTCAACCTTCGAAAAGCATCCGTTATACGAGTTATGGCAATACTCCCGAACTCCCCAGTACTGGGTGACGTCGAGGTTATCTCACCAACAACTGCATAAAAGAGATTTTCGATGTCGGCAAAACTCAGGTATTCCAGAACTGCAACGATAAAATTGTGACGACAACGCCTCGGAGCTCAACTCCCCGGGTCAATGCCACATAAATAGACAGGAGGCACCAAGAACAATGTACTCGTCACAAAACCATCGAAACGATTCCAAGATACCCGCGTGATCCTAAAAAATAATTTAGTGAAATTTGAGGAGAGGAAAGTCAAAACATCTACGTCAAGAAACCTCACCAGAGCGACGAAGGGGCTGAGGAGTAAAAAGAATCCTACTCTCCGATATATATAATCCTAAGACTCAAAATAGTTTTCTTCTAGACTCAACAACGGCCAACAATCAAGGGGGATCCTATGGTCGGTCAAGGCTCTGATTACCAACTTGTCACGCCCAATATGCGACCCTATCCAAAAGGAACTCGAAGGTCCCACCAAGGATAGACCCGCATATTGAAACGCTTTTGCAAGGTGGATATCATTACATCAACATTACATAATAGATGGGGATACATACATAAGGCATACAATGCCACACGAATACAACATTACAATAGATGAGAGCATCAACCTTCTACGGATGAATCACAAACAGAAACTCAAACGACATCCACCCTGCTAGCCCAGGCTGCCGACCTGGAACCTATCCCCTGATCGAAGAAGCAGAAGAAGAACTCAACGCAAGCAAGCATCGCTCTCGCGTCATGATCATCACATAACCTGTACCTGCAACTGTTGTTGTAGTAATCTGTGAGCCACGAGGACTCAGCAATTCCATTACCATGGGTATCAAGACTAGCAAATCTTAAAGGGAAAGGAAGGGGTAAAGTGGTGAGGTTGCAGCAGCGACTAAGCATATATGGTGGCTAACATACGCAAATAAGAGCGAGAAGAGAGCAAAAGGAACAGTCGTGAAACTAGCAATGATCAAGAAGTGATCCTGAACTCCTACTTACGTCAATCATAACCCAGAAACCGTGTTCACTTCCCGGACTCCGCCGAAAAGAGACCATCACGGCTACACACACGGTTGATGCATTTTAATTCGGATCTGGTGTCAAGTTATCTACAACCGGACATTAACAAATTCCCATCTGCCTATAACCGCAGGCACGGCTTTCGAAAGATTATACCTTGCAGGGGTGTCCCAACTTAGCCGATGAAAAGCTCTCGCGATCAACGAAGGAATAGACCTTCTCCCAGGAAGACCCGATCAGACTCGGAATCCCGGTTTACAAGACATTTCGACAATGGTAAAATAAGACCAGCAAAGCCGCCCGATCCGCCGACAATCCCGATAGGAGCTGCACATATCTCGTTCTCAGGGCAACACCAGATAAGCGAAGCGTACAGGAACCGACGTAACCCAAGTTGCCAAGGGATGGCCCCGCACGGTGCTCTAGTTTGGACCAACACTTAGACAAGCACTGGCCCGGGGGGCTGTAATAAAGATGACCCTTGGGTTAATTACTCCCAAGGGAAATATATGTGGTGGTGAGGCAAATGGTAAAACCAAGGTTGGGCCTTGCTGGAGGAGTTTTATTCAAAGCGAACTGTCGAGGGGGTCCCATAAATCACCGACCGCGTAAGGAACGCAAAATCCGGGAACATAACACCGATATGACGGAAACTAGGGCGGCAAGAGTGGAACAAAACACCAGGCATAAGGCCGAGCCTTCCACCCTTTACCAAGTATATAGATGCATTAGTTATATAAGAGATATTGTGATATCCCAACCAAAAATCCTGTTCACCATGGAGCAATCTTCAACTTCACCTGCAACTAGGAACGCTATAAGAGGGGCTAAGCAATGCGGTAACATAGCCAATCAATGGTTTGCTAGGAAGGGTGTCAAAGGTTAGAGGTTCATGGCAATTTGGGATGGGTTGATAAACAGATGATAGGTAGCGCAGCATAGCGATAGAACGAAGCAACTAACATAGCAATGATAGTAGTGAGATCCAGGGTAGCGGTCATCTTGCCTGAAATCCCGCTAGGAAGAAGAACGAGTCCATGAAGAAGACGAACGGAAGTAGTCGAACGAATCCTCACAATCGCAACATTACCGGAACTAAGAAGCAACACCAGAAAGAAACAAACAACATGGTAAATGCACAAGCATAAACATGGCATGATGCACAAACAAGTATGATGCATGTCCGGTTTAATATGGCATGGCATGGCAAAGTGCAACAAACAATACTACCAATTAAGTGGAGCTCAATATGCAACGAGTTGCATATTGATGAAACACCACATGACTTATTTAGTTCTCTCTCGGTTATGTACCCAACAATATTAAATGTTATTAAACATGGCAAGGGGTGAAACATAAGTAAACTAACTATTTAAGCAAATTTAAATGAGGCCGGAACAACAAACAACAAGTCCGGAAAATCCCCATATGCATATTTTAGATTTGGTACTGTTCTGCCATAAACACAATTTTATTGTTGTTAAACAGGAAAATAAAGTGCACCATGTTAATCTAGGCATTTTTCCACCCCATTTACATATAAAGTTTATTTAAAATCGAGCTATGGCTATTTAGTTATGAATTAAAGCATTTTAGCATGGCATTATGCAAAATAAACACAAACAGCATGTTAAGCATTTTTAACATAGATGAAAGTGGCATATTATTAATCTACACAATTTTCTGAGCATTTTACATATATAAATTATTTTAATCTGATGCACAGTTTGTGAGATATTAAATGCATGAAGTGCAAGGACTTTTCTGTAAAACAGTAAATCCCGGATAATTAGCTAAAATCGTTTCGCAGAAAAAAACATGAATCGGGCCGAAACTGATTGGGCTAGCAGTGCACAGGAGGGCTGGGGGGGCTGCTCACCCTTGGGCTTCGGCCCGGTCGGTGAGGAAGCGAGGCAGGCCGGATCTGGAGAGGAAGAGGCCCAAGCGGCAGACGAGGCCGGCCCACACGGGAGGGCGCAGCCCACGCGGTCAACTGGCATGGGCGAGCTGCTCGTTCTCGAACCGCTGCTCGAAGCAGGGGAAGGAGAGGATGCAACGGCGCCGGGCTTGGCGCAGCTGCAGATGGCGCCGGGGACGGGGAAACGGGCGGAGGTGGTCGGGATCGTCCAGATCCGGGGCCGGAAGACGAGCTCCGGCCGGATCCAAGTCGAGGACGGCGGCTCCTTCCAGAACGGCGCCGGCGAAGCCCTGCAGAGTGGGAGGGAGAGAGAGATCGTGAGGCCAGGTGAGGAGAGATGGAAAGAGAAGGCGAGGGCGGCGCGACCTGGCAGGGCGCATCGGGCGGCGGCGAGGCGAACGGGAGGAGCTCCTCTCCTCCCTGGATCGATGAGGCACAGGGGCACGGGCTCGGGGCGCTCGGGCAGGGAGCGGGAGGCGCGGGCGAGGGGGCCAGGGCGCACGGGGTCGGGCCCGGTCGCGGCCCGAGGCGGGCTCCTCGTGGGCTTCGCGGGCCGTGGCGGTGGATGCTGGTTGGGGGCGAC
>NC_057798.1:96217455-96232075 GCF_018294505.1 Triticum aestivum
GGGTTGGCCGCGGGCGCGTTTGGGCGGCGAGGTGGCGGCGCGGGAGGAGGCCAAGTGGCAGCGACAAGTGGCGGGGCTGGGTTTGGTCGGCGCGGAATCTGAGGAGGAGGGGCTAGGAGGTAGGGGAAGGGCTAGGAGATGCCCAAAATGGCATGAGGGGGTCTATATATATAGGGTAAAAGCTAGGGTTTAGGGGGTTTTGAGGCCGTTTCGGACCCTCGGATCACGATCTAAGGATCAGGAACGGAGGGGGGTTTAGGTGGGCTGCAGGAGGGCTGTGTAGACGAGGCCTTGGGCTGAGAGAAGAGAAGAGGAAAGTAGCCCGGCAGGGTTTCGGAGACCGAAACGTCCGACGAATATACCGACTATATCGCGGTTACATATTTAATGGTTGGGCAGTCAAACGGACTCCGAATGCGACGAAACTTGACAGGCAGCCTGTCTACACTATAATAAGACCGCACGACAAGTTTCATCCCATTTCGAGAACATTTTTATGCTGCTTATAAAATAATATTTCGGAGGTGCCGCGGGCGCATGCGAGAGTGTCTGGCTCAGAACGGACAACGGAGAGAACCGGCAGAACCCGAACGGATGCAAGTTTTATGAAAACGATGCCGATGCAATGCGAATGATGACATGAGACGAGATGCATAACAAGAACAAAAAGCAAAACAACAAAGAAAAACCCAACCACGGAGGAAAATAACATAACGCATCTCCAGAAAAGGCAAGAGTTGGAGTTATGAATATGGAAAGTTGTATCCGGAGCGTTACAGGGGGGCACCCCATAGACACAACAATAGATCTCTTGATCTCTTAGCCGTGTGCGGTGCCCTCCTCCATCATAGTCCTCCTCGGTAATATTGTAGCGGTGCTTAGGCGAAGCCCTGCGGTGGTAGAACATCAAGATCGTCACCACGCCATCGTGCTGACGGAACTCTCCCTCGACACTCGGCTGGATCGGAGTTCGAGGGACGTCATCGAGCTGAACGTGTGCTAGAACTCGGAGGTGACTTAGTTTCGGTGCTTGATCGGTCGAGGGATGTGAAGACATACGACTACATCAACCGTGTTGTTCTAACGCTTCCGCTTTCGGTCTACGAGGGTACGTAGACAACACTCTCCCCTCTCGTTGCTATGCATCACCATGATCTTGCGTGTGCATAGGGAAATTCTTGAAATCACTACGTTCCCCAACAGTGGCATCCGGGCCTAGGTTTTATGTGTTGATGTTATATGCAGGAGTAGAACACAAGTGAGTTGTGGGCGATACAAATCATACTACTTACCAGCATGTCATACTTTGGTTCGGCGGTATTGTTGGATGAAGCGGCCCGGACCGACATTACGCGTACGCTTACGTGAGACTGGTTCTACCGACGTGCTTTGCACACAGGTGGCTAGCGGGTGTCAGTTTCTCCAACTTTAGTTGAACCGAGTGTGGCTACGCCCGGTCCTTGAGAAGGTTAAAACAACACTAACTTGACAAACTATCGTTGTGGTTTTGATGCGTAGGTAAGAACGGTTCTTGCTCAGCCCGTAGTAGCCACGTAAAATTTGCAACAACAAAGTAGAGGACGTCTAACTTGTTTTTGCAGGGCATGTTGTGATGTGATATGCTCAAGACGTGATGAGATATAAGTTATTGTATGAGATGATCATGTTTTGTTGAAGTTATCGGCAACTGGCAGAAGCCCTATGGTTGTCTCTTTGTTGCATAAGATGCAAGTGCTAAATAATTGCTTTACTTTATCGCTATGCGATAGCAATATTTGCAAGAGCAATAATTGGCGAGACGACCATGTGACGACACATTGATATAGATCAAGATGATGAAGATCATGGTGTCGTGCCGGTGACGACAGAGATCATGACAGTACTTTGGAGATGGAGATCAAAGGCACAAGATGATCATGGCCATATCATGTCATATATTTTGAGTGCATATGATGTTTATCTGTTATACATCTTATTCTGTTTTGTTTGACGGTAGCATTATAAGATGATCTCTCACTAATCATCAAGAAGTGTTCTCCCTGAGTATGCACCGTTGCGAAAGTTCTTCGTGCTGAGACACCACGTGATGATCGGGTGTGATAGGCTCTACGTTCAAATACAACGGGTGCAAAACAGTTGCACACGCGGAATACTTAGGTTAAACTTGACGAGCCTAGCATATACAGATATGGCCTCGGAACACGGAGACCGAAAGGTCGAAAGTGAATCATATAGTAGATATGATCAACATAGTGATGTTCACCATTGAAAACTACTCCATCTCATGTGATGATCGGACATGGTTTAGTTGATTTGGATCACGTGATCACTTAGATGACTAGAGAGATGTCTGTCTAAGTGGGAGTTCTTAAGCAATACGATTAATTGAACTTTAATTTATCATGAACTTAGTCCTGGTAGTATTTTGCAAATTATGTTGTAGATCAATAGCTCGCGTTGTTGCTTCCCTATGTTTTTTGCTTTCCTATGTTTTTATATGTGTTCCTAGAGAAAACTAAGTTGAAAAATGTTAGTAGCAATGATGCGGACTTGGTCCGTGATCTGAGGTTTTTCCTCATTGCTGCACTGAAGAATTATGTCCTTAATGCACCGCTAGGTGACAGACCTATTGCAGGTGCAGATGCAGACATTACGAATGTTTGGCTAGCTCAATATGATGACTACTTGATAGTTTTGTGCACCATGCTTTATGGCTTAGAACTGGGACTACAAAAACATTTTTGAAACGTCATGGAACATATAAGATGTTTCAAGATATGAAATTGGTATTTCAGACTCATGCCCGTGTCAAGAGGTATGAGACCTTTGACAAATACTTCGCCTAAAAGATGGAGGAGAATTGCTCAATTAGTGAGCAAGTACTTAGATTGTCCGAGTACTACAATCGCTTGAATCAAGTGGGAGTTAATCTTCCAGATAAGATAGTGATTGGCAGAGTTCTCTAGTCACCATCACCAAGTTACTAGAACTTCGTGATGAACTATAGTATGCAAGGGATGACGAAAATGATTCCCGAGCTATTCGTGATGCTGAAATCAACGAAGGTAGAAATCAAGAAAGAGCATCAAGTGTTGATGATTGAACAAGACCACTAGTTTCAAGAAAAGTGCAAAGGGAAAGAAAGGGAACTTCAAGTAGAATGACAAGCAAGTTGTCAATCCCGCGAAGAAGCCCAAAGCTGGACCAAAGCCTGAAACTGAGTGCTTACACTGCAAAGGAAATGGTCACTGGAAGCGGAAATGCCCTGAATATTTGGTGGATAAGAAGGATGGCAAAGTGAACAAGGGTATATTTGATATACCGGTTATTTATGTGTACCTTACTAGTGTTTATAGTAGCCCCTGAGTATTTGATACTTGTTCGGTTGCTAAAAATTAGTAACTCGAAACAGGAGTTATAGAATAAACAGAGACTAGTTGAGGGTGAAGTGATGATGTGTGTTGGGAATGG
Source organism: Triticum aestivum (assembly GCF_018294505.1). Taxonomy (NCBI): domain Eukaryota; kingdom Viridiplantae; phylum Streptophyta; class Magnoliopsida; order Poales; family Poaceae; genus Triticum; species Triticum aestivum. The sequence goes on from NC_057798.1 coordinate 96,220,927, forward strand.
TTCCAAGATTGATATGATCATCATCGCACACTCCCTATACTTTCGGGATTAGTGTTAAACCTAAATAAATGTTATTTGGCGTTTGCGTTGAGCATGAATATGATTTGATCATGTTTATTGCAAAACGATTATTCATTTAAAGTCAGAGAATAATTGTAGTTTTGTTTACATGAATAAAACCTTCAATGGTCATACACCCAATGAAAATAGTTTGTTGGATCTCGATCGTAGTGATACACATATTCAGAATATTGATGCCAAAAGATGCAAAGTTAATAATGATAGTGCAACTTATTTGTGGCACTGCCATTTGGGTCATATCGGTGTAAAGCGCTTGAAGAAACTCCATAAAGATGGATTTTTGGAATCACTTGGTTATGAATCATTTGATGTTTGCGAACCGTGCCTTTTGGGCAAGATGACTACAACTCCGTTCTCCGGAACAATGGAACGAGCTACTGACTTATTGGAAATAATTGATACCGATGTATGTGATCCGATGAGTGTTCAGGCTCGCGGCGTGTATCGTTATTTTCTGACCTTCACAGATGATTTGAGCAGATATGGGTATATCTACTTGATGAAACATAAGTCTAAAACATTTGAAAAGTTCAAATAATTTCAGAGTGAAGTGGAAAATCATCGTAACAAGAAAAATAAAGTTTCTACGATCGGATCGTGGAGACGAATATTTGAGTTACGAGTTTGGTCTTCATTTGAAACAATGTGAAATAGTTTCGCAACTCACGCCACCTGGAACACCACAATGTAATGGTGTGTCCGAACATCGTAATCGTACTTTACTAGATATGGTGCGATCTATGATGTCTCTTATCGGTTTACCACTATCGTTTTGGGGTTATGCATTAGAGACAGCTGCATTCACGTTTAATAGGGCACCATCTAAATCCGTTGAGACGACACCGTATTAAATATGGTTTAGCAGTAAACCTAAGCTGTCGTTTCTTAAAGTTTGGAGCTGCGATGCTTATATGAAAAAGGTTTTCAACCTGATAAGCTCGAACCCAAATCGGACATGTGCGTCTTCATAGAATACCCAAAGGAAACTATTGGGTACACCTTCTATCAAAGATCCAAAGGAAAAACATTCGTTGCTAAGAATGGATCCTTTCTAGAGAAGGAGTTTCTCTCAAAAGAAGTGAGTGGGAGGAAAGTAGAACTTGATGAGATAACTGTACCTGCTCCCTTATTGGAAAGTAGTTCATCACAGAAATCAGTTTCAGTGATTCCTACACCAATTAGTGAGGAAGCTAATGATGATGATCATGAAACTTCAGATCAAGTTACTACAGAACCTCGTAGGTCTTCCAGAATAAGATCCACACCAGAGTGGTATGGTAATCCTATTCTGGAAGTCATGTTACTAGACCATGATGAACCTGCGAACTATGAGGAAGCGATGATGAGCCCAGATTCCGCGAAATGGCTTAAGCCCATGAAATCTGAGATGGGATCCATGTATGAAAACAAAGTGTGGACTTTGGTTGTCTTGCTCGATGATCGGCAAGCCATAGAAAATAAATGGATCTTCAAGAGGAAGACGGACGCTGATAGTAGTGTTACTATCTACAAAGCTAGACTTGTCGAAAAAGGTTTTTGACAAAGTTCAAGGTTTTGAATACAATGAGATTTTCTCACTCGTATCAATGCTTAAGTCTGTCCGAATCATGTTAGCAATTGCCACATTTTATGAAATCTGGAAAATGGATGTCAAAACTACATTCCTTAATGGATTTATTAAAGAAGAGTTCCATATGATGCAACCAGAAGGTTTTGTCAATCCTAAAGGAGCTAACAAAATGTGCAAGCTCCAGCAATTCATTTATGGACTGGTGCAAGCATCTCGGAGTTGGAATATATGCTTGATGAGTTGATCAAAGCATATGGTTTTATATAGAGTTTTGGAGAAGCCTGTATTTACAATAAAGTGAGTGGGAGCACTACTGCCTTTCTGATAAATATATGTGAGTAACATATTGTTGATCAGAAATGATGTAGAATTTTTCTGGAAAGCATAAAGGAGTATTTGAAAGGAGTTCTTTAAAAGAAAGACCTCAGTAAAGCTACTTACATATTGAGCATCAAGATCTATTGAGATAGATCAAGACGCTTGATAAGTTTTCAATAAGTACATACCTTGTCAGGATTTTGAAGTAGTTCAAAATGGAACTGTCAAAGAAAGAGTTCTTGCCTGTGTTGCAAAGGTGTGAAATTGAGTAAGACTCAAATCCCGACCACGGTAGAAAATAGAAAAGAGAATGAAAGTCATTCCCTATGCCTCAGTCATAGGTTCTATAAAGTATGCTATGCTATGTACCAGACCTATTGTATACCTTGCTCTGAATTTGGCAAGAGAGTACAATAGTGATCTAGGAGTAGATCATTGGACATTGGTCAAGAATATCCTTAGTGAGGACTAAGGAAATATTTCTCGATTATGGAGGTGATAAAAGAGCACGTCGTAAAGAGTTACATCAGTGCAAGCTTTTACACCGATCCAGATGACTCTAAGTCTCAATCTGGATACATATTGAAAGTGGGAGCAATTAGCTAGAGTAGCTCCGTGCAGAGCATTGTAGACATAGAATATTTGCAAAATACATACGGCTCTTAATGTGACAGACCCGTTGACTAAGCTTCTCTCACGAGCAAAACATGATCACACCTTAGTACTCTTTGGGTGTTAATCACATAGTGATGTGAACTAGATTATTGACTCTAGTAAACCCTTCGGGTGTTGATCACATGACGATGTGAACTATGGGTGTTAATCATATACAGATATGAATATTGGTGTTAAATCACATGGCGATGTGAACTAGATTATTGACTCTAGTGCAAGTGGGAGACTGAAGGAAATATGCCCTAGAGGCAATAATAAAGTTATTATTTATTTCCTTGTTTCATGATAAATGTTTATTATTAATGCTAGAATTGTATTAATCGGAAACATAATACATGTGTGAATACATAGACAAACATAGTCTTACTAGTATGCCTCTACTTGACTAGTTTGTTGATCAAAGATGGTTGTGTTTGCTAGCCATAGACATGAGTTGTTATTTGATAAACATGATCACATCATTAGAAGAATGATGTGATTGACTTGACCCATTCTGTTAGCTTAGCACTTGATCGTTTAGTATGTTGCTATTGCTTTCTTCCTGACTTATACATGTTCCTATGACTATAAGATTATGCAACTCCCGTTTACCGGAGGAACACTTTGTGTGCTACCAAACGTCACAATGTAACTGGGTGATTATAAAGGAGCTCTACAGGTGTCTCCGAAGGTACATGTTGAGTTGGCGTATTTCGAGATTAGGATTTGTCAATCCGATTGTCGGAGAGGTATCTCTGGGCCCTCTCGGTAATGCACATCACTATAAGCCTTGCAAGCAATGTGACTAATGAGTTAGTTACGGGATGATGCATTACGTAACGAGTAAAGAGACTTGCCGGTAACGAGATTGAACTAGGTATTGAGATACCGATGATCGAATCTCGGGCAAGTAACATACCGATGACAAAGGGAACAACGTATGTTGTTATGCGGTTTGACCAATAAAGATCTTCGTAGAATATGTCGGAGCCAATATGAGCATCTAGGTTCTGCTATTGGTTATTGACCGGAAACGTGTCTCCGTCATGTATACATAGTTCTCGAACCCGTAGGGTCCGCACGCTTAAGGTTTCGATGACAATTATATTATGAGTTTATGTGTTTTGATGTACTGAAGGAGTTCGGAGTCCCGCATGAGATCGGGGACATGACGAGGAGTCTCTAAATGGTCGAGACGTGAAGATCGATATATTGGACGACTATATTCGGACTTCGGAAAGGTTCCGAGTGATTTGGGTATTTATCGGAGTACCGGAGAGTTACGGGAATTCGCCGGGGAGAAGTATTGGGCCTTATTGGGCCATACGAGAAAGAGAGAGGGGCTGCCTAGGGCAGGCCGCACGCCCCCCCAAAGCCTAGTCCGAATTGGACTAGGGGGAGGGGTTGCGCCCCCTCCTTCCTTCCCTTCTTTCTTCCCTTTCCTTGACTCCTACTCCTACTACATGGAAGGGGGGAATCCTACTCCCGGTGGGAGTAGGACTCCCCAGGGCGCGCCATAGTTGAGGGCCGGCCCTCCCCTCCTCTCCTCCTTTATATACGGAGGAGGGCGGCACCCCATAGACACAACAATAGATCTCTTGATCTCTTAGCCGTGTGCGGTGCCCTCCTCCATCATAGTCCTCCTCGATAATATTGTAGCGGTGCTTAGGCGAAGCCCTGCGACGGTAGAACATCAAGATCGTCACCACGCCGTCGTCCTGACGGAACTCTCCCTCGACACTCGGCTGGATCGGAGTTCGAGGGACGTCATCGAGCTGAACGTGTGCTAGAACTCGGAGGTGCCGTAGTTTCGGTGCTTGATCGGTCGGGCCGTGAAGACGTACGACTACATCAACTGCGTTGTTCTAACACTTCCGCTTTCGGTCTACGAGGGTACGTAGACAACACTCTCCCCTCTCGTTGCTATGCATCACCATGATCTTGCATGTGCGTAGGGAAATTTTTGAAATTACTATGTTCCCCAACATGGGCCCCTCACTTATCTCTTTAGCCCACATCATCACTTACTTCCAGAAAAAAAATTCTCCATTGCTCTCTCTCCCGTGCTCTTGAGCTCAAACCCGCGGATTTCGATCTCTTTTCTCGAAGCTCCGTTTCCGAAACTTTTTCGGGGGATTGTTTCTTGGTATGTGACTCCACCGTTTGTCCAATTAGTTTTTGTTTTTAGTGGTTTATACTTTGAATAATTAGCTACTCTTGGTGCTGCTGTAGATGAGCTTGCATGTTGAATTCTTAGTGTTCTAAGTAGTTTGAATGCTTGCTATGGCCTCTATGTATCCCTATGAGTAGTTGCTATCAATTTTGTGACGTTTTGTTGGGAAATTTTTTTGAACTAAGAATTCAGATTTTTGTTCATAGGAAAAAATGTACGCGGAGATGATGAACCCATTTGGAAGGAGCTCTTCGAGGAGACGATCCTCGGGGGCATCTTCTAGTGACAATTCTGCTTGCCGATCTTATGTTGAACCAATGAAAGTTCCACACGTGATGCCGTCACCAAAACATGCTTATGGCCTTGCGATGAATATATGGTGCATGTGGGCATTAAGGAGGAATTTGAGCAATATGTTCACAATGCTGGCCTCGGTCCCTACCTTTCAGATAAGTGTGAACAACGCCAACTTCTCACTGAGTCATTTGTCAAAGGATTTACATTTTACCCCCATGAGTCTAGGGTGTCTTTTAAGCTTTATGATAATCCATTTACCATCTCACTGGAGAATTTTTCTTACCATTGCAAACTGCCATTTTGGGGTTCGCTTGATGAACCACCGAAGGCTGAGTATGAGTCATTCTTGACTAGCCTTTGTTACGGTGAAAATAGGGGAGTAAGACAAGGAAGAATAAAGAGCATTCACTTTCTCGCAATTCTGTATATTGCATTATTTAATGGGAAATGCATAGTAGGCAAGCAAGACTGTAGCATACTTTGTGCGCCAGACTTGAGCCTCATTCACACTGCTCTCACTGGTGAATGGAATTATAACCTTGGAGCGATTGTTGGACGTAGACTTCAGAATAATGCTAATAGTGGCTGGTTCTATGGGGGAATTTATGCCACATGTTTGGCACGAGAGCTGGGTGTTTCACCTTTGCCCTTTGATCCTATCCTACCCATGCAATATTTAGATTTTGAGGCTTTAAAAATCCATAAGATCCTCAAAGGAAAAATTCATAATTTCACGTATAATTTGTTGTTTAACCAAACTTCTGTTGTGCACACATATTTGCCTGCGCCTGCTCTTTTTGATTATCACAGCAAGGGGAGATATTTTGTTCTTGAGAGCGAGGCCCGAGCTCATAATGCAGCAGTGGTGGTAGCACAGTGCCGAGACATCCGCACCAAGAGCCTCTGTGAGCTACCACGCAGACTAGCTACTACCCTCCAGGCTACCGACTAATTACAAACTTAGGCCAAGAGCCTAAGCTTGGGGGAGTACGTGTTTCTCACCGACATTATATTCATGTCTACTTATCATTCTATTTGTCGGTGTTCACACTTTTTCATTGTATCATTCATGCTTAGATTTATTTTCTTGCTTTCTTCTTGTGTGTTTAAAAAACTTTAGAAAAACCAAAAAAATTAGTTATAGTAATTTACTTTCTTTGCATGCTTAGTAGTAGTATTAAAAAGAAAATCCAAAAAGATTTCATTGTTCTTCTTTTGCTTGTTGGGAGCTTTCCCATGTAAATAGTTTTTCTCGTTTTTGCATTTCCCTTTTATTTGCTTGTTCAAGAAAACCAAAAACTCCAAAATATTTCAGTGTGTTTCTCTGAATTTCTTTTCCTTTTATTCGAGTTGTACTGAGGAGAAGACCACGATGAAAATGTTGAGTGGCTCTCATATGAATAATTGTTGAACTAATGAGAGCACATTTTACCTTGTCTTCTCCTGTTGAATAAAATGTTTGCAGATTCCTGCTTAGTCCACGACATTCTTGCACTATTATTATTTTCATATCGTTTGGTCATGCAAGTGAAAGGCAATAATGATGACATGCGTAAACTGGTCGTGGCAGGGAGAAACTGGTATGAACTCGACTTGTTCTGTTTGTGTAAATATGTTTAACCTAGTATCCATGATTCAGCCCATTATGATTGAACATGTTTGCAATGACAATTAGAGATTATAGTTTCTCATGCCATGCATAAGTAGTTGGGAGTTGATAATGATTTATCTTGGATATCAACATAGCGTTAAAATGATTGTGATGTAGTACGATGATATGGTATCCTCCTTTGAATGTTCGAGTGGGTTGACTTGGCACATGTTCATGCATGTAGTTGAATCAAAACCAACATAGCCTCTATGATATTTATGTTCATGGTGTTCATATCCTACTCATGCTAGTCTCCAATGTTACTTATGCATAATGCATGGTTATGACCGTTGTTGCTCTCTAGCTGGCCGCTTCTCAATCTAAATTGCTAGCCTTTGCCTATACTAAGTGGGAATTCTACTTGTACATCAAAAACGTTGAACCCAAAGTTATTCCAGATGAGTCCACCATACCTACCTATATGTGGTATTGCCCTGCCGTCCTAAGTAAATTTGCATGTGCCACCTCTAAATTTTCTGCTGATTTCTTGGTGATAGATTTCTGCTGATTTCTTGGTGATAGATTCGTGCATGTAGTCTAGTGTATGTGTATGTGTCTCCAAACAGCCATTGTATCATGTATGTATATGTTCCCATTTTTTGTTTTTTTGTTCCCAAATTTAAGAAATGTTTGCGTTTTTAAAAAAGTTGATAAATTTTTAAAAATACGTATTATGAAATTTGTGTTCAACATAATTATTGGGAATTTGTCAATAAATTTGGAAAAACTGTTCAATTTTACAAAATTTTCATACACAATTTAAAATTTCAATAATATTTACAAATTTCAAGAAATGGTTACGATATGAGAAAATGGTCATGTTAATTGATAATGGCGGAAACTGAAAATAACTGAAGCATTCAAATTAGGAAAGAATACACGATCGGAGATCCATCTGTCTGGCCTAGTCTAGCACACTCCTCAATTGGTGATTTTTTGGACCATAGATAAATGACCCCAACTTCTGGCAGCAGCCTGGCATGAACATATGAGGCATTCTGAGTCAGTTTTAAACGAATACCGACACTGTTTGCACATTGCGATACGTCTCGCAAGTTATCAGACCATTTTCACCGAGAAAACTCTAGAAAGTACAAAATTTGTCAAAAATCCAAATAACTTGGCATAATGCTTTGAAAATGTCACATAAGCTGGTGAAAAACCTGGTGCCACTTGACGCATATGGAAAGATAACGTGCTTTCAAACTGACTCTTCAAGCTTTACCGAAACACCCTCCATTGAATATGATCTAGTTTTGAACATTCTTAAAATAACCTCGGCTTTCGCAAGCAGATGGGCATGCATGTGGTAGGCATCCATGCCTGGTTTAAATGATTTCTGACACCATATGCAAGTTGCGACATGTCCGGTCATTTATCTGTCTTTTTGACTTAGAAAACTCTAGAAGATGCAAAAAAAAGTCAAAAACCAAAACAACTTGACATTTTGCCTTGAATTGGGCCCATTTGAAAGATGTCGAGACACGACATGCTCACAAATGGAGCCTTCTGCGCAACCCGAACACCCTTCATTGAACATGGTCTAGTTTTGGACATTTTTTAAATGACCCCAATTTTTTCAAGAAGGTGTGCATGCCAATGGTAGTTATTCATGTCAGGTTTGAACAATTCTGACACCGTATGCAAGTTGCGACACGTCCGACCATTTATCTATCTTTTTTGACCGAGAAAACTCCAGAAAATGCAAAGTTTGTCAATAAAAAAACAACTTGGCATGGTGCCTTAAATTGGCCATAGGAGACGGTGGAATTTTTTTGGGGCCATTTGAATGATGTCGAGAAACAATGTGCTCTCAAACGGAGGCTTGTGGCCAACCTAAACACCCTTCATTGAACATGGCCTAGTTTTGGGCATTCTTGAAATGTTACCAACTTCTTCAAGCACACGGGCATGCCCATGATAGTCATCCATACCATATTATGCAAGTTGCGATACGGCCGACCATTTATCGACTTTTTTTGACCGACAAAACTCTAGGAAAGTCAAAAATTATCGAAACCAAAACAACTTGACATGATGCCTTGAATTGGTCGTACAAGTTCATGAAAAAAATTGGGGTCATTTCAAGGATGTTGGAAAACAACGTGCTCTCAGACGGAGCCTTCTGGCCTAACCAAACACTATCCATCAAACATGGTCTATGTTTGGACATTCTTCAAATGACCCCAACTTTTGTAAGCAGGCGGGCATGCCAATTATAGGCATCCATGTCAGGTTCGAACGACTTTTGATACTGTATGCAAGTTCCGACACGTCCTGCCATTTATCGGTCTTTTTTGACTGAGAAAATTCCTGAAAACAAAAAAAATGACGAAAACCAAAATCACTTGGCATGGTGCCTTGAATTGATCATACAAGGCCATGGAAAATTTGGGCCATTTCAAGGATGTTGGGACACACCGTGCTCTCAGACGGAGCCTTGTGGCCACCTGAACACCCTCCGTTGAAAATGTTATCTTTTTGGCATTCATGAAATGGTCTTAACTTTTGCTAGCAGGTGGGCATGCCCATGATAGGCATCAATGTGAGGTTTAAAGTAAAAAAGTGTTTAAAATTATGATCTAAAAAGTAACCAAATTTGGAAGTTCAAAAAGAAGAAAAATGAGTTAATAGGAAAAGAGAAGAAAAAACTAAAAATATAAAATAAGAAAATGCTTAGGCTTTGGCCGAACTAGGCGACGGCATCACTCCTGTTAGGCGCATGTTAGGCTGGCCGAAGCGTTCACAGATTTTAACAAGTTCATAAATTTTTAGAAAATTGTTCACGGATTTGAAAATTTTCACAAATTAAACAAAAATATACTAAAGGAAGTTGAAAAGAATGTTCCCGGTTTTGGGAACCTCAGCTTGCCAGCCGGTTTTTTAAAAAAATCATCAATTTTGAAAAAATAATCATCGTATGTGAAAAAAAGTTCATCAATTTTGAAAAAAGGTTCATGCTTTTGAAAAAGTTCACAGACTTCTTTTTAAAATTTAAGGATTCGGAAAAAGTTCACAGATTTTGAAAATATTTCATAAATTCAACAAAAGTTCATGAATTTTACAAATGAAATAGGAAATGGGAAAAAATAGGAAAAAAACAGATGAAAAATCGGCAAAAAAAGGAAAACCACTGCGTAATATAACTAAGAGAGCTATCATAACTAAAAATGTCACAACTACTAACGTAGTCTGATGGTCACCTTGGTGTATAGTCAACGGGAGGTCTCTAGTTTGAACTTCGTTGGCTGAATTATTTTTACACTTCAAAAAAAGCTGAAACTTTAAGTGAAGAGAAAAAAAAAGATAAACATACGGGCCTATATGTATATGCATACTGACGGACGACTCATCATACATACAAAAGTGTGAAAAAGGTTCATATTACCCCTTATACGGTTTATGGGGGGAGGGGTGTAGCGAAGCGAGTCGCTTTTTTCTACAGAGCTTGCTGGTTTGTCGAATTAGATATGGTCAACTTTGCATGGAATTTCGAAGAAAAAATTTCGTTGAGTCTAAGAGCATCTCCAACAGAGGCGGAGCGCTAAAATAGTTTTACAGTGCCACTGTAGCACTTTTAGCACGCCGCAGTCAACATTGATTTTCCAAATGCACAGAAACACGCGCCCGAAAAAACACGCAATACAAATTATGAAGCGTGCGAGGTCCAACGCTCAATATTTGCAACGTGCGATAGCGCTTTTAAGCGCACGCGCTAAATTCTTTTGCACGCAGCCCAAAAAAGACGGATGTTAATGCGGGAGCAGATTTTGGGCGTTGGAGATGCTCTAACCCATGGAGATTTCCTCCATCCACCCTCCATGGAGATTTCCTTTCTTTTCAATCGTGGCATACCATGTAATATGCATTTGTAGAATCATGCAAATGGGAGAGATCATGTATACCTTGTGACTTGTGAGTGGGCACTGGAGGACGAGGAATCTTTTTCTCTAACCAAGTTCTCATTTTTTCCCCTAAGAAGATCGCCGATCTATTATAAAAGTTTATCACAAGTACAAAACACCCCAAATACAATAAAAAATTATATTGATGTCTCTAGTCTACCGAACAACCACCACCTTTGCGTTGTAGCCGCTCCCATATTAGAGCAGGCTTGACCTTGTCGACAATATCCGAGTAATCTTCGTGCATATGTCCCAAGGACGGAGCCGAAATCGCCGGTGTTGAACCCTTAAATAGATCTGGAACTGAAGCCAAATCTCGTCATCGCGCGCGCACGATAAGAAACCCTAACCCCGCCGTTCCAATGAGACGACAATAATCTACGACGTAGCTCCGTCGACTACGTCCGATGGACGAACTTGGGAAGGACCGAAACCCCGAAGACAAGCTCGAAGAAGTAGAGCCGCCATCCACCTCGAGTGCCGCACTTGCGAGGACTAAA
>NC_057798.1:96232495-96235836 GCF_018294505.1 Triticum aestivum
GTAGCCTAGGTGGGAGAGTTTGCCGTAGCCACCAAGGGAAAAGGAAGTGGGAGAAAACACTTAAAAGAAAACATTTACGACGGAAACAGTTAAAGGAAAACACTTAAAGTATCAACTAGTATTACTACTTCCCCTTCTTGCGTCAACTCTACTAGCAAGTGCAAAAATTCTGCAATTTATCTTTTCGTTTGTTCTAGTATAAAAGGTTTTGTTCTATACGCTTATATTTTTTGAGAAAGGTTGCAACACCGCAATCGCAAAACATCCAGGCCTACAACTTCCGGCCCACCTAAGGCTCGCCGTTGGGCCGGACGTTCCTGAGCACGAGCCGCATGCCGTGCTCCGGCTCCACGGTGAGCCTGAGCACCGGCGAGTGCAGGTAGTCTGGCGACAGAGCCACCTCGAACCCGACGAGCAGGAGCGAGAGCAGCACCTTGAGCTCGGCCATGGCGAAGCCCTGGCCGAGGCAGGTGCGCGCCCCGGCGCCGAACGGCAGGTACGAGTGCAGCTGCGGCCGCGCCGCGAAGCGCTCCGGGTGGAACTCCCGCGCGTCGGAACCCCAGAGCTCGGCGTCCAGGTGCACTGTCGACACAGGGACGTAGATGTTGACGCCCCCGGGAACGCGCACGCCGCCGAGGGCGAGCTCCCGCAGCGCCTGCCGCGACACCACCGAGCCCGCCGGGTACAGCCGCAGCGTCTCCTGGATCACCATCGTCAGCTGCTTCATTCGCTGGAGTGACGAGAGGTCCAGCGCGGCGGCGCCGCCGGCGAGGGCCTCCGTTGCCTCGTCCCTCACCCGGCGCTGCCACTCCGGGTGCAGCGCCAGGAGCATCATGCACCAGGCCGCCGTGACGGCCGTGGTCTCGTACCCCGCGAAGTAGATGCTCTTGCAGTTGTCCACCACGAAGTCCTCGGCCGCCGCGACGCCGACGCCGGCCTCGGCCTGGCCGCTGCGGAGCATGGCGTTGAGCAGGTTGCTCCCGCCGTCCGCCTCGCCGCTCTCCCTCACGACGTCCAGTATGAGCCTCCGCACGCGCCGGTTGAGCCGCCACGCCTCCCTGTTGCTCCTCGTGGGCAGGAACCTGAGCCCGGTCATCTCGGCGAGCAGGTTCGGACTGGACACCGTCTTCTGCAGCTCCCTGATCATGGCGAAGATCCTCTTGCCCTTGACGTAGCTGCTCCCGAAGCACGTCCGGGAGATCACGTCCCCGGAGTAGGTCCTGAAGTCGTCGTCGACCGTAAGCTCCAACGCGCCGCCGTCGCTCTCGGCCACCCTGGCCTCCCACGACCGTACCAGCGCCCGCGCCGAGTCCACCATCAGATCCACCATACCCTAGGAAATGGACGCCGGTCATAGTTCATTTTGGTACCTTGATCTTTCGGGGAAGAACTGATGATGTGGTACCTTGATCTTGTCGGGGAAGAACTCAGGGGCGATGAGCTTCCGCTGGCGTGCCCAGGCGTCGCCGTTGGACTTGAGGATGCCATCGCCGAAGAGCGGGTGGTGCGTGACCTTCATGTAGGTGCTCTTGCCGAGCTCGTCCGGCGAGACGGAGAGGCAAACGTCGCGGACCACGGCCGGGTCGCTCGCGTGCAGGAACACCATGTTGCCCACGGAGTAGGTGAACACCGGGCCTAGCGAAAACAAATTAAACAGCAGAGCAACAAAATCAGTAAAAACCTTGGGCCTAACTTGGGCCTAACTCCCGTATCCATCCGTCCATGATCGTGATCGATCAGGCCTGGCATCCTCGGTAGTGCAGCCCCGGCCGGCCGGGCCGACTATTTCGGCGTCGGGACAAAAGGAGCGGCGCGAAAGGCGCGAGCCCTCCGCCGCGCTTTTCGCCGGTGGGCGTGCAGCGGCCCCGTCTCCTTGTCGCTTGCGGTTGCGGAGTATCGAGAGACGGGGACAGCATCCTCAAGTTCAGGCACGCCCAGGCCCAGGTGTCGTCGTCAAGCCATGTTGGTCAGGGGAATCTGTGGTCGTCGATGGATGGCTTCTACTCATAGGCTCATGGCCATCAACGAATGACTTGAGAATTTTGATTGCATGCTGGACATCCCGATCAGACGGCTAAGCCACGCGACAACACTGTCGATGGGACCGGCTATGTGTTACGTGATTTGCCTGAAAAATTATTTTGTGAAGTCAATTTCTAGACTGCTAGATTAACGGCCGTCCTTTTTCCTCTTCTCCCTCCATTTTTCTCCCTTCAATCATTTCTTCCCCCACAAAATCAGCATAACCAAACTGTATATAAATTCGGCCAAGTTACATATAGCTATATATTGTGTTATCCAATCACATGACAACATGAGATGCATGCGTCGCATTGCCGCACGACCCAACGTTCTGAATATGTGTGTATTTCATCGCTCAGTAAAGCTAGGTCAATGATGGACCTCTTCCTTATGCCGACTTTATTTCTATCAGACTTTGGTTTGTGGCTGTGTGCAACCTAACTATGCAGAGACTGAATGTTGCTCATGATGCTTTGTATCCTCTTGATGCTATATTGAGTAAATAAAATTGCTCTTTATAGAGAAAAAAATCCAAAAAATATAAGTGATTCTCATAGTTAACATTAAATTTCTGTACGTGCAAGTATTCGCGCACTAGGTGTGGCATGGTATTGAATTTTCAGTTGGTGCTTTACCCTCGTGGAATGGAACGGATTGCTATCCCTGTACTGTAGAGACATGAAGCATATACCTAGCTACAACAGCCACCACTCCTACCTCAATTATTGTTTCTTCTCTAGAACGTATTGCCATTTCTGGCAGGCAGAAAGCGCACGCAAGACCCAAATTGTACACATAGTTTTTGTTGCGATTCGATCGTCTCCTCCATTATTGCCTTTATAGCTAGCTACTGTTGTGGTTAATCAACAAAGCAAAGCACCAAGCATATATTACATCACCGTTACGCATGCATTTTTCTTCTTCCATTAAAGACATGAGATATCCCGCTAGGTATTTTTTTTCTCTCCCTCTCTCTTTCATGATGCAAGGAAGGGGAAAACTAGAGCGTCTAAAATGGAACGGAAGTCGGTCTATGTATCCAAGTATCCGTTCGTCACCTAGCTGCCTGCCTGCGTTCATTTCTCTACATTTTTACGTCAGATTGCACGCCTTCGAAAGACGATACCAAATCAACAAGGGATTATCTATCCACTCACGCGGAAAAGGGAAATGGAAATGGAAAGAAGAATAAGAAGCTGGCCACACATCGGTGCAGTGGATACCTAACCGTGGTACTGTTCGATCGAATCAAACTTGCAATCAGCAAGCAATAAGCTAGCTAATCGCAATCCATGGCTGCGCGCACCTGCAGAGAGAGA
>NC_057798.1:96236060-96237765 GCF_018294505.1 Triticum aestivum
AGAGAGAGAGAGAGGACATATGATCTTTGCACCACGCACGCACGCACGTACCGTACTCGTTCCTCCACTTCTCGTAGAAGGGAAACACGGCGGAGCGGTAGTCGTGCACGACGTCGCCGGCGCCGCGCGTCCGTTTAGCCGCGGCGGCGGCCTGCCTCATGTCGGCGAGGTTGCCGTAGGGGAAGGACGGCGGCGGCCCGCGGACCCCCTGCCTCCTGAGCGCGCGGCGGACCCTCTCTGGCGCCAGCCAGAGGATGCGGTAGAGGTAGAGCGCCAGGGCGCACGCCCCCACGCAGCACAGGCTCGCCGCCACGCCCACCGCCGTCGCCACCCCCATCCTCCCCCTCTAGACTCTAGTAAAGCTCTCGCTCTCTCTCTGCTGTAAGCGGGAGGGAACGGGAATCGTTGGGAAGATGATATGATTGCATACGCCGGTGCGGTGCGGGCGACCACGCGGCGGCAAGCTATTGTCCAAACCCACTTTTAATCTTGGACGGGAATACATATATAGCGGTGCGGCGCCGGTGGCCGTCACGTTATTTACATCTTACCTTCTCGTCCTAAAAATTTTATCTTAAATTTATCTAGATACGACAAAAATTTTGAGATGGAGAAAATACATTGTTTGGGGCGGTCAGGGGACGAAGTACATGAGGTTGGGCATTTTGAAGACCCGGTCGCCGGCGCAGTCGCCCTGCAGGTCGCTCCACTGGTCGCCGACGTTGCCGCGGATCCGATACCCCTCAGCCGCCAGCCGCCGCCGCTCCGCCGACTTGAACACCACCGAGCTCTGCCCCCCGGTACCCAGCGCTCCTGCATGCACACACACACCACGTACGGTCAGCATCCGTCTATTCACAGTATTATTATTTTTTGCATAATAATGCGTGTCTCATTCATATCATAAAAAATAAAATGCAAGTCATGTAAGGACCGACATGACAAAACTAAAAAAATAGCAAAATATTTATGAGCTTGACACCAACGTCCGTCACCTGTCTCCGGCACCACCACAGCAGCCACCAAAAAAAATGACGGATCATCTCTTCACCCGAGCTCGACGCGGCTCGGCTGATATGTAAATTTGCGGACCTTCAAGGTGGCTCACCAAAAGTGAAGCCATTGCCGTTAAACGAATCAGACCGAGGCAACAGCCCGGACACGCCATCGAACTTCAGATCTGGCACCTTACCACGACTAAGACGCTGAAGGAGTAAACCATACCTGCCATCCACGAACCACGAACCCAGCACACGTTCCGTCTTTCAGATGTCGTCGATGCAGACCACAATCTGTATCCGCTCCGGGACTACCCTCCTAAGCTCCACGCCGACCCTGGAGCAAACACCGTCGCAATGGCGGAACCCGAGGACACAGGTCCACCACGAATGCAATCGCCGCGCACGCCATCCTTACATGAACAGACTGGTTTCCAAATCCATCCCCAACTATAGGACCGACGGATGAAGAATCTTTATTCAGCATAGTCATCGTTGCTGCCGAAGCCAAGACAATAAACAGGCTAAAAACCTAGACTATAAGGGAGTAAAAATGATCCACGTGCGTGAATTCGGCGATCCCCCCTCATCACCGACGACCGAGGTCTCCAGCAGAGGGGAGCCGTTGGAGAACGGCGCTCAAACATGACGTCTCCTAGTGGCGGCTACACTGGCGGAGCTATGTGTATGGCTGGCGGGCTGTGCCC
>NC_057798.1:96237973-96240155 GCF_018294505.1 Triticum aestivum
TGGGATCTTCTGTGAAATTTTTTTTTGTGTGATGGCATAGATTGAGAAAAATAGGGACTTTTGCCTCTTGGTAAACCCATATTTTACCATTAACCCCCCAATGATCCTGTGCTAGCTCCGCCACTGGGCGGCTAGGGTTCCAGCCGCCAGGGAATGAGGAGAATAAAACGATCTACGTCCAGAGCCATTCACAGTATTTAGTTCGGGACAAAACACGCGGTACCAATCAGTCCGTACGTGCAGGTCTACCTAGCAATGATACATGTGGACGGCGAAGTATCTGTCGCGGCTCACCAAGTTCACGTCAGCTCGCTGTCAAACGATTCAGTGGAACGGAGAATGTGCACGTATATATATGGACGACGATATGTACTGTGCGGTTGGAAGTTAGCTCAGTTCTAGTTGCTGCTGGAAGAATATATCCTTCCTGATATTTTTTGTTTTGTGCGTGCTGTCACTCGCACGCTTATTTCTCGTACCGTAGTACGATGTAACAAGTCCATGGCCATAAGGGGAAGAAGCCAACAGCACGGTCCGTGTCAGTACGTACGTACGTATGTGTGACATACGACCAAACGTGCCTTAATATAGTGTGGCTTGTAATAAGTCTGCTCTTTTTTCTCAACTTGGGCGTAGATGGATCAAAATGGCGCCTGAAACTGGTCAAAGATAATTAGTGTTCTGTTCCCCTCAAAAAAAGGAATGGGATCCTCTAACATTCAAAAAAAAAAACCATACTACGGTGCTAGTCTAGTGTAAATTCAAGAAGAAAAGTTAGAAACGGTTAGCAGATTGTTTACTGTTGATATTTACTGTAGATATAAATAATTTAAAAATAATTTTGTTTTACCATTAATTTGTTTGTATGTAGTTACTATAAATATACATAGTAGATCATCAATTTACAAATTAATTCAAGTCATTTTAGCCTTAGTCATATGAATAGAAAGAAGAAAAGTTAGGGTATTGTAGCTTCTCTAACATTCCTTGTGAATGTTAAAGGATCCGGTTCCTCAAAAAAATGGGTGTGGCTAGGTCTCATTCGACTGAGAGTTAATCAAGTCTAAGTCAACTGATATAATATGTAACAAGAACAAAAATTGCATGGGTCTCATTGTAATATCTTATGAATACAACAAAACATAATCAAGTCTTTCCAAGAAAAGCTAGGGTTCGTGCCTCTCGCCGGCTCGGCCGCACGTCCGCACGTCCGCCTCGTCTCCGGTGGCCATAGGGCCATGGGGGCGCGGTGGATCCTGGCAAGGGCCGGCGGGAGAGCTCCGTTGTTAATCGTTTCTTTGAAATTTGTTAGGATTTGTGTCCTTACCAGGAAGGCGAGACGCCGACGGGCCCTGTAGATGGAATAAAGGTCTCCCCGCCTAGCCCCCGTTTTGGTGGTTCGTCTAGCATCGTTGGTGGACGTGTGGAGTTGTGTCTCCGGCGGATCTATCATCGGTGGATTTGCTCAGATCTGGTTGTGGTTCGTCTATGTTTGTGGGTCTTCGTATCCTTTCGAACTACGTTATTCTTCACCGGTGGCGGTTGCTCTTCTGGTGTGCTGGTCCTATGGGGTGTTAGCACGACGATTTCCTGACTGTCTACTACAACAAGTTACGCCCGACTCCGGTAAGGGAGGGGTGATGACGGCGGCGCGCCTTCTGCTCGCTTCAGTGCTTGTAGTCGTCGCTAGGTGGTCTACGGGTCTGGATGTAATTTTTATTATTTCTGGTGTTTATTATACTGCCATGATTGAAGAGTGAATAGGTCCAAAAATTTCTCGCAAAAAAAACATAATCAAGTCTCAATCAAATGAGGTTTGGCTAATTGAAAAAACAGTATTTTTTCTTCGGAAGTGTATGGGCGGGTGGGTGAGTAGACTGGACCATTCTGTAGGGTCTGTTGGGCTGTGTGTTAAAGAGAAACTCTGTTGGGCTGGGTCGATTGGATCAGCCTAGCTAGTCATACATAACTCTTGTATACCCTTAAAAAAACAACTCGAGGTCAAAGGCGCCGGGTCGGTTCTGCCTGAAAATCAAGGCGCTCCCCTCCCCTCCCCTCCCCCGACCCCGCGCCCGCGCCGCCTCCCCGGGGGGCGGCCGGGGCGGCTCCCCCGACTCGCCTCTCCCTCCTCCTCCCCCGTGCCCCTCCCCCCCGCCGCCGCCGGCGGCGCCCCTGGATCTGG
>NC_057798.1:96597975-96606944 GCF_018294505.1 Triticum aestivum
TCTGGCTCCCCCTCACTTCCACCGAACGCGGCCACCGCCGCCGACGAGAACCACCACGGCCACAGCCACCCCCTCGCCCCTCGGTTGTGCCCACGAGCTCCGCGACGTCGTCCTCGACCCCCTCACCGAACCACGCTCCGCCGGAAGCCCTGCAGTGTCGACTTCGAGCTCTTCTTCAACCTTCGGCCACCGGTGACCTCGTCTTCGATTCGCGCCGTCTAGGTCGTCCCCAGGCCCACTGAGCTGCGCTTCGACCTCCCAGTGAGCTCCTCCGTCGTTTCCCCCTAACCCCACGGCCTAGCGCTCGTTGTAGCACCACTTCCCATGATGCCCGAAGCACACCGCCGCACGAACTTGTCGCCGACGAGGCTCCGGTGGCCAATCGGCCCCGTGCATATGCCCGTTGGCTTTGTGGGAGCCTGCAGAATGCGTAGTTGCTACCCGTTGATCCTCCCATGCACGGTGGCGCCGTTTTCATCGGCGCCCGAACTCCGGCGACCGCCAAAGTCGTCGCCGGCGACGTCTCCGGCCACCCCGAGCTCAACCATCACCACCAAGAGCTGCGGCTCGTTCCCAGGAGCTCGTAGATGCTCTCCGCCTCCCGTTTGGTGGCCGTAACGTGCAAATGCACTTCCTCCGCCGCGCTCGGCCTCGCCGGCGGCTAAACGCCAGTGAGTTGACCGGGTTTGACCCCCAGGGTCGCTGACCAGTGGGCCCGACCCCCCCTAACCTTTTAATTAAATTAATTAACCCCTGTTAACCCCCCTGTCACTGACGTGTGGGTCCCACACGTCAGGTTTGACCGGACCAGCCCAGTTGACCGCTGACGTCGTGCTGACGTCATGCTGACGCAATTATATATTCTCTGGAATTAAAATAATTCAGAAAATCCAGAAAATGATTTAAACTTCAAAAATTCATAACAATTCAACCGTAGCTCAGATTAAAATAATTTATATATGAAAAATTATCAGAAAAATGCAACCTTTCCATCTGTACTAGTTTCATGCATGAAAAACCAACTTATACATGCTGAATATGGGAAAACACATTAGGGCATATATAAGAGACTTAATTTAGAAATGCATTTGAACCTTGGTTCAAATGGACTTCAAACCAAATGTTTACTAGATGCATTAGCTCAAACAGCATCACATCTACATGCCATGTTCATGCATCATATTGTTGCATATGATTGTGTTTTGATTGCCGGCACCGTTCCTTCTCGATAGGTCCTGCTCCGGAGACGTTCCAGAGTACCTGTCTGTGAAGCAGTGCCTCCCTTGTTGATTTACCAGGCAAGCAAACCCCCTTGTTCATTTCGATAAAACCCTACTCTCTCGCTCCTGCTCTCAGTTATTGCATTAGGACAACAACGATTCATCTGCTACTTTGTGCTGCGGTAGTTGAACCCATTCCTCTGCATGACCTGTCATTGCCACAGTAAATAGTTGAAACCCACTAGCATGTGTAGGAGTTGATTGAAGCCATTGTTGTGTTCCTACCATGCTATGCCTGCTATTCCTTAGAGTTGTGTCAGGTCTGGTTCATTGGGAATGAATTGGAGTGTTACGATATGTTCTGATGCTGAGAGTGAAGTGTGTGAACACGATTTGGTAAAGGTAGCGGTGAGAGGCCGTGTAGGAGTACATGGTGGGTTGTCTCACTGGAACCGTCCTTAAGCACTGAGTTCTATGTATGTTGTCCAATGACTCGATACTACCACACATTGGGTTCCGGTAACTCGACCCCTCTCGACTTATTAATCAACTTGGTCTCTGTCCAGGAGTCGCAACTAGTTTCTGGTGTTTGTAGGCAGTGCTATTTTTCTACCAAGTGGCACCCGGCAGGGTGGGCTTGGGACAGACTAGGCACACGTGGCCTGGTGTACCGAGTGGCACCCGGATGGTGGGCTCGGGAACCCTGTACACATCGTTTGGGGCCGTGAGCGACACCCCGGCCGGATCTCCTTGCGGATGAAACCCGAATAGGCGATAAACCTGGGCTAGAGTCTTGTAGGGTTAGTCAGGTCGTGGCCGACACCCTCGCCAGGCTTCCGCTTGAAGGTTGCCGAGATACATGACGTGTACATGGCGGTAAGTGGAGAGAGCGTGTGTGAAGAAGTACACCCCTGCAGGGTTAACATGATCTATTCGAATAGCCGGGTCCGCGGTTATGGACTTCTTGGATGCTTACATGGTACATAGACAACTTGAAGTGGATACTCTAAAATGCTCAAGACAAGTGTGAGTGCTATGGATGGCCTTCTCGTAGGGAGACGGGGATGAATCCATAGTAGTGTATTGTATGGTGATTAGTGGACTCGTGTACGTTGTTTCACCTCCAGAGTTTCTGGTAGTCGTAGAACAGGATAGCCACAGAGTCAAAGCTGGCTTGCTGCAACTAAACCCCACATTACCCTCTTGATACAAAAGCATGTACGATAGGATCTGATGTAAGTCTTGCTGAGTACCTTTGTACTCATGTTGCTTTATTTATGTTTTTGCAGCCGAGACTTCGGTCTTACTAGTGTTCTCATGGACTTCGACTAGTAGCTAGTACCTCAGCTACGATCTTGACCGGATGGTGTAGATAGTCAGGCTCTTCAGCCTTTTTCATTTGTAGATGTCTGTACTCAGACATGTAATGCTTCCGCTTGTTGCTTGATTGCTCTGACTGTTGGGTCATGTGACCCCTGTTTGTAATAATGCTGTGACGGCTCTTCTGAGCCTTTATCTATATGAGTTGTTGAGTTATGCTGTGATGCCATGTTGTACAGCACATACTTGCATGTTATGCGTACGTGTAATGTGTATTGCTATGTGTGGGATCTGACTATCTAGTTGTTTATCCTTAGTAGCCTCTCTTACCGGGAAATGTCTCCTAGTGCTTCCACTGAGCCCTGGTAGCTTGCTACTGCTCCGGAACACTTAGGCCGGCCGGCATGTGTCCTTCTTCGATCCTGTGTCTGTCCCTTCGGGGAAATGTCACGCGATGAATACCGGAGTCCTGCTAGCCCGCTACAGCCCGGTTCACCGGAGTCCTGCTAGCCCAGTGCTACAGCCTGGATTCACTCGCTGATGACCGACACGTTCGATGCTGGGTCATGGATGCCTGTCCCTGTAAGTTAGTGCCACTTTGGGTTTACGACTAGCCATGTCAGCCCGGGCTCTTTATCATATGGATGCTAGCGACACCATCATATACGTGTGCCAAAATGCGCAAACGGTCCCGGGCAAAGGTAAGGCGACACCCGTGGGGATACCGTGCGTGAGGCCGTAAAGTGATATGAGGTGTTACATGCTAGATCGATGTGGCATTGAGTCGGGGTCCTGACAGTGTTGGTATCAGAGCTTGACTGCCTGTAGGTTTACCAAGCCATACTGGTCGAAGTTGAGTCTAGAAATTCTTTAGTTATGTAAGGGAATTGTTTGTGGGAAGGAACGTAAGGCTCTTTTTACTCCTTTACCTCATGGCCTTCTGATCTGAGTCATCCTATCTTTCCGACGGGGTTAAGGAACTAGGCTTCTCTTCCGTCTATCAGGATCACGTGTTACTACTCCGTAGTTCCATAGGAATGGTTGATCAGAGTCATACCCTAGTTTCGAGTATTTCCGGTGTAATCTGTTTAGTACTATCCCAGAACCTTGAGTGGTGATGTTGAGTTGTTGTACTACCCCATTTTTAGTAGGATGTCTCATTCTGAGCATTTTACTGCCGTTATGCTGCCGGAATTTTCCTAAGGAGTTCGAGTGATATTAATTCCTTGTCCTACATTCTATAGTCTATAGTTAATGTTGATTGCATCCCTGGGTTTCGTTTCGCAGGATGTCATCAAGTTCTTTTAATCGTAGCCGGAACCATGGAGATGGTAGGGATGAGAATCCTCCCGACCAGCCTTCGCTGACATAGTTCATGTTAGAAATGGAGAGGAACAAGCGTGAGTCTAATCGTTTGTTGGCACGTATCGAGGAGAACACCGCACATCAGTTCAAAGGGTCTGCTACCATTCATGACTTCATTCGTTTGCACCCACCTACCTTTCATCATTCCATCGAGCCACTCGATGCAGATGACTGGCTCCGTAGCATCACCCATAAGCTGCGTTCCGCGAGCGTAGCTGAAGATGACAAGGTCACTTTTGCCACATACCACCTGGAAGGTCCTGCTAGTCTTTGGTGGCAGAACTACGAGGCTATGCTTCCAGCTGGCCAGATTCCTACCTGGAAGGATTTCACTGAGGCTTTTCGCGAGCATCACATTCCCCAGGCCCTCATTGATCGCAAGAGAGAAGAGTTCTGTAGTTTCACCCAGAGTAAGATGGCTGTTGATGCTTATAGCAGAGAGTTCGAGAACCTCGCCCGTTATGCCACAGAAGAAGTGTCCACGGATGCTAAGAAGCAGGCTAGGTTCCGGAAGGGTCTCAACCCCAAGTTGCGTCGTGATCTCCACCTGCATCATTGTGATACATTCCAAGCTCTTGTGAACAAGGCCATCAATGCAGAGACAGCTCAGCTCACTTACGAGGAGTCTCGTAAGCACACCCGTGATTTGGGATCTTCCTCCGGTTCTAGTTCCCAGAAACGCCGGATTTGGGTTCCAAACTCCGCTCTTCCTTCCGGTTATACACCGAGGTCATCCTATGTGGTGCCTTCCCCAGCTCAGTCGTATGTTCCACCCAGGCCTACTGGTAGACCGCTTGTCAGTGCGGGTCCCCGTCCAACCTCAGGGACTTGCTTCACATGCGGGAAGCCAGGACACTATGCACGTGATTGCTCTCAAACTAGTTATGCTCCACTTCAGCCCGAGAAGACTGTTGGCTGTATTAAGCCATCACGCAAGATGATCAGTGTCAAGTCAGTTTCCACTGAACGTGGACGTGTGCATCACGTCTCAGCTAAAGACGCTCATGATGATCCAGATGTCGTTCTTGGTACACTCCTTGTCAATTGTCACCCAGCATCAGTTCTATTCGATACTGGAGCATCTCACTCCTTCATTTCTGAAGGCTATGCTCGTTTGCACGACATATCATTTTGTGATATGCCAACTCCGCTTGAAATCCAAACCCCAGGGTCTAGATGGCAGACCACCAGAATCAGCCATGGTAATGAAATCCTTGTTGATAGACTTGTATTCCTTGCATCACTTGTAGCCCTCAAGTCTTCAGATATTAACATCATCTTGGGTATGGACTGGATGACAGCTCATCATGCCAAGATTGATTGTTACACCAGATCTGTTCAGCTTACACACCCATCTGGCAAGATAGTCACCGTCTCCACTAGAGTTGCAAAGCGTCAGCTCTATTCTCTTAATGCCAGCCCCCTTCCAGACCTTGAAGATATCCCGGTAGTCCGTGACTTTCCGGATGTCTTTCCAGAGGAACTGCCAGGTGTTCCACCTGACAGAGAAGTAGAGTTTGTCATAGATCTTATCCCAGGAACAGCTCCAATCTCCCGGAGACCTTACAAGATGGCACCCTTAGAACTAGCCGAGCTTAAGAAACAACTCGATGAGTCCTTGCAAAAGGGTTTCATCCGTCCTAGTTCTTCTCCTTGGGCTTGCCCCGTCCTTTTCGTCAAGAAGAAGGATGGTACGGACCGGATGGTTGTAGATTATCGTCCCGTTAATTTGGTCACGATAAAGAACAAGTATCCGCTTCCCAGGATCAACGACTTGTATGATCAGCTCGCTGGATCCTCAGTCTTCTCCAAGATGGATTTAAGATTAGGCTACCATCAAATCAAGATCAGAAACGGGGACATTCCCAAGACAGCTTTTGTCACTCGTTATGGCTAGTACGAGTACACCGTCATGTCCTTCGGCCTAACCAACGCCCCAGCCACATTCTCCCGCTTGATGAACTCGATCTTCATGGAGTACTTAGATAAGTTCGTCGTGGTTTACCTTGATGATATTCTTATTTACTCGAAGAACGAGGAAGAGCATGCCGAACATCTTAGACTTGTGTTAGAAAAACTCAGAGAGCACCGCCTTTATGCCAAGTTCTCCAAGTGTGAATTTTGGTTGCCAGAAGTGACCTATTTAGGCCACGTAATCTCTGGTAAGGGCATTGCTGTCAATCCCGAGAGAGTTCAAGCCGTTCTCGATTGGACTCCACCTGAGACTGTTAAACAAGTTAGGAGTTTCCTTGGTCTAGCCAGCTATTGTCGCCGCTTTGTTGAAAACTTCTCCAAAGTAGCCAAACCCCTCACGGAACTTCTCAAGAAAGATAAAAAGTTCGAGTGGTCCCCACAGTGTGAGTACAGTTTTCAGGAACTGAAAAGACGCCTGACTTCTGCTCCCATACTTGTGCCACCGGATTTCACTAAAGACTTTATTATCTACTGCGACGCCTCACGACAGGGACTAGGTTGCATTCTTATGCAGGATCGTCATGTGATTGCCTATGCATCCCGACAGTTGCATCCACATGAGGAGAATTATCCTACACATGATCTAGAGCTTGCAGCCGTAGTCTATGCCCTCAAGACCTGGCGACATTACCTCCTTGGTAAATGTTGCGAGATCTACACCGATCACCAGAGTCTCAAGTATATCTTCACCCAACCAGATTTGAACCTTAGGCAAAGACGTTGGTTGGAGTTGATCACAGATTATGATCTAGGGATTACCTACACCCCAGGCAAAGCCAATGTCATGGCTGATGCTCTAAGCCGTAAATCCTATTGCAACAATCTCATGTTGCAGCAAGGCCAACCACTTCTCCATGAGGAATTCTGTAAGCTTAATCTTCACATTGCTCCTCACGGATTCCTTTCTACCTTGCTGGCGAAACCTACCCTTGTGGATCTTATCATAGAAGCCCAGAAGCATGATACAGGGATTACCCGGATCAAGAGAAACATTAAGAAGGGAGTTGGTGGATGTTTCTCTATGGATGATCGTGGTGTTGTTCTCTTTGAGAATCGCTTGGTGGTTCCCAAGAAGCAACATCTTCGTCAGTTGATTCTTAAGGAGGCGCATGAATCTCCTCTCACGATTCATCCCGGTAGTACTAAGATGTATCAGGACCTACGCCAGAGGTTCTGGTGGACTAGGATGAAGAGAGAAATCGCTGAGTTCATTGCTAAATGTGACGTTTGTCGTTGCGTTAAGGCAGAGCATCAAAGACCTGCTGGCACCCTTCAGCCTTTAGCTATTCCTGAATGGAAATGGGGTAAAGTTGGTATGGACTTCATCACCGGCTTTCCCAGGACCAAGAGAGGGAATAACGCTATCTTCGTAGTCGTTGATCGTCTTTCCAAAGTGGCTCACTTCCTTCCTGTTCGAGAGAGTATCACTGCTAGTCAGCTCGCTGACTTATATATTTCTCGAATAGTGTCACTCCATGGTGTTCCATTAGAGATCAATTCGGACCGTGGCAGTCTTTTCACTTCTCATTTCTGGGAGAGTTTCCAAACTGCCATGGGAACCCATCTTTCCTTCAGTACCGCTTTCCACCCTCAGTCGAGTGGTCAGGTGGAACGGGTCAATCAAATTCTCGAAGACATGCTCAGAGCTTGCGTTATCTCATTCGGTATGGATTGCGAGAAATGTCTTCCTTTTGCCGAGTTTGCTTATAACAATAGCTATCAATCCAGCCTCAAGAAAGCTCCTTTTGAGGTTCTCTATGGACGAAGATGTCGAACACCTTTGAACTGGTCAGAAACCGGTGAAAGACAATTCTTTGGACCGGACATGATCCAGGAGGCAGAAGAGCAAGTTCGCACCATTCGTGAGAATTTGAAAACAGCCCAGTCTCGTCAGAAGAGCCAGTACGATCGTCATCATAAGGATATGACCTATGAGATTGGCGACCAAGCTTACCTTCGGGTTACTCCTTTGAAGGGTACCCATCGTTTCGGTATCAAGGGCAAGTTGGCTCCTCGTTACATTGGTCCCTTTCGCATTCTCGCTAAACGAGGAGAGGTTGCCTACCAGTTGGAACTACCCCCACATCTTTCTCGAGTTCATGATGTCTTCCACGTCTCTCAACTCAGGCGTTGCTTCTCGGATCCCATCCACGGAGTGGACCACGAAACGCTTGATCTCCAAGATAACCTCACATACCGAGAGTACCCGATTCGCATTCTTGATCAAGCAGAGCGTGTTACCCGACGTCAGAACATCAAGTTTCTCAAAGTTCAGTGGTCTCATCATTCCGAGAGAGAGGCTACTTGGGAGCGAGAAGATCGTCTTCGACTGGAGTACCCCGCTTTCTTTCCGTCGACCCCTGAATCTCGGGACGAGATTCTTTCAAGTGGGGGCGAGTTGTCACATCCCTAGTCTGGTATGACCTAGGCTAGCTAGCCATTTGTGCATCATATTTAAATTTCATTTAAATTTGAAATGAGGATTGGTGGAACCCTCAGAATCATTTTTGAAAATGACCCAAATAAAAATTTCTCCAAAAGGGTCCAAGAAAATGCTCATGTTGCCCTCTGAAAATATTGGTCAGAGATAAAAATCAAAACAATATTTTTAGGAGCTCATGGATATTTATTTTGGCCATTTGGATTAATTCGATAAATATTTGCATTGGAAATATATTTCTATATATATGAAATATGGTCCAAAAATTATGTCATTTATAAAGGAGCTCTGGAATAATATATCTAGCTCCTGCAAAAATTGGCATAAGGAAATTAAATGATTTAATATATTTATTAAATCAGAACAAATGTCAGGAAAATTAGAAAACAAAAATAAAAGAAGGAGGGCTTACCTGGGGCTTCCGCTGTGCAGCCCAGCCGCAGCAGGCCGGCCCAGCTAGCAGGCGGCCCAGCCCACCTGTCCCCCCCTCCTCTGTCGTCTTCCTCCCCGACAGAAGGACGAGGGCGTGTGCCCGACGCTCGCCGGCACGCGCGCGCGCCACCTCCCCCCCTGCTGGCCACCTCCTGCTTCCTCGGACTCCCTCCCAATGCCACGGAGACGGCCACGCACCCCGGGCCCTCTCATTCCTC